>NC_133365.1:43775597-43971091 GCF_049309525.1 Garra rufa | reverse complement strand
ATATATATATATATATATATATATATATTATATATATATAATATATATATATATATATATATATATATATATATTTATATATATATATATATATATATATATATATGTGTGTGTGTGTGTGTGTGTGTGTGTACAGGTCTTATCATCATCAATACTGTCATTTTTGTGGAAACTTTCAGGATTTTTTATATTTTCAGGATTATTTCATGAATAGAAAGTTCAAAAGAACAACTTATTTTAATTAGAATTTTTTTAGAATGTTATAAATGTCTTTACTGTCACTTTTGATCAATTTAATGCATCCTTGCTGAATAAAAGTATTAATTTCTTTAAAAAAATTTAATAAAAATTGTACTGACCCCAACATTTTGAATGCTTGTCTATGTATTAAGGAAATATATATATTATTAACACACGTACACTACACCCATTACAAATGAATATATTTTGTCATGTGAACTTCTACATAAAAATAGGAGTATCAGCGCAACATATAATAAAAAGAACGGTGATATATTGAAATGTGGTCGTAAACACACATCATGCACAGACCTGTTGGGAATCTTAGAGAGGTCAGTCTCTTGTCGAGAGCGAACGTATGGAATGACCACAACCTTCTTCAGGTCAGGGAGACCTGTGAGAGATGACAGGTGGAAAATACATATGCAAATCCATGAAATGTATGCATATTAACAAGACAAAATGATGGAACAATTGTGGGCTGAAATGTGTTGTTTCATACCTTTTACAACACTGTGGAGTTTCTCCATATGGTCGTGCTGCTTGCCGTTATACACAACAGCTGCTACTGAGAATATCAGCTTGGGCTGGATCTGAGAAAAGCGGTCTAGAACTCCCTTAAGAAGAAAAGAGATACATGAATAATAGAAAAAAGCTACACACAAAAAACAAAAATACATATACTACCAGTGAAAAGTTTTGGGACAGTGTGATTTTTAATATTTTTTTTAAAGAAGTCACTTTTGCCTGGATTTATTTCATCTAAAATATAGCAAAAGCAGTAATATTGTGAAATATTTTTACTATTTAAAATAACTGCTTTGTATTTGAATATATTTTGAAATGTAATTTATTCGTGTGACCAAAGCTACATTTTCAGCATCAATACTCCAGTACAAATAGAAAACAGTTAAATAAAAATTTCAAAATTGTGCTGTTTTTGCTGTACTTTGGGTCAAATAAATGCAGGCTTGATGAGCAGAAGAGACTTCTTTAAAAAACATCACAAATCTTACTGTCCAAAAACGTTTGACTAGTGTATATAATAATATATTCAAAATATACTATATACACAAACTACATATTCAGTAAAAAAAATTCTGTTCAAAATTTGTGGGTCAAAAAGATTTTTCTTCAAGATGTTTATGCAGCAACAATGCATTAAATTGGTCAAAAGCAAAGACTTTTTTTTAAAAATCAAAAGATTTATATTTCTAATAAATGCTGTTTTTTAAACCGTTAATTCTTAAAACAATCCTAAAATCCATTTCTGCTAAAAATTTAGCTGTCATCACATAAATAAATTACATTAACTATAAAACGAAAACCGCTATTTAAAATTGTAATAATATTTCACAATATTACTCTTTTTACTGTATTTTTTTCTTCATCAAATAAATGCAGCCTTAATAAGAAAAAATAAATAAAAATCTTACTAAGCCCAAACTTAGCCCACAGTAGTGTATAAAAAATTGCCACACTGAGTCCACTTTACTGTAGTACCCTAACTTAACCACAGATGGCAGCAATGTACATACTGAGTTTACTTCAGTCAATAAGCCATGGTGATGTTGCTTTATCTGCTAGAGCCTGTCCTATTTATGGAATAACCTCGGCCCTGAGGGGGCTGTAGACTTACTTTAATCTCCTCATAAGAGAGTGTATGTGAGAGAGAGACACAGAGAGGCAGGAGCAAGAGGTAATGTGTGTATGTGTGTGACAAAGTCTGACATAGCTAACAGGTCACACACATTTGAAGAGCAAGAATTGATGGCTAGATGACCTACTTTTCTTTTTTTTTTACATGTGGGCAGAAATGTTGCGATAATATGACTAATGGAATATTACTATATTTATATTTACTCATTTTTGCTTGTGGGATATATAGAGTGCATTTAATAGACAAGACTAGAACAAAGTGCCCCAGTGTAAGTATGAAGGCATGTGGGCATATGAATGCCGGGTCAGCATAGTACAGCAATGCCCAGCAGATGATTGTATTCGGAGTCATTCTTTATGCTGAGGTCTAAATCTGATATTCATACATCTGGTAACAGCTGGCGGGAGAAAAGGATTTATCCACATTCTCATTGGATCCTTCAGTGTCACAATTAGACCACAAAACCAGTCATAAGGGTCAATTTTTTGGTAACATATTAAACTTTAAAGTGACTGTAAAAGGCATGATTTACAGTTCAGATACAGGTTTTCACAAAAACAATAAGTTTTATAAAATTACGTCAAAAGTATTAATTATATTAATAAAAAAAAAATCTATCAATTATTATATTAATTAAATAACATAAATATATTTTGTTATTTTGTCTAAAATTGTTTAGATTTCTATAATGCATTATCTTCTTGATGATCCACCAGTTCTAATTTACAACTCTGCCTGTTTGCAGTGTAAAAACATTGGTTGATTTTTTTCTCTTTTGTCTAAACAAAAACAGCAGACAGCCTTATTGAAAATACAAACTCATTATCTACCAGCAGGTGGCGCTTTCGGAACATCAGAAATATTGCGGTTTTTCCGGTAAATGAAATTTAAGACCTATTGGAAATCATAAATAATACTTTCTTCTACCATTTAAGCCTTTTTACGGCCTTAAATTTGATACAACTACAATTAAGACTTTTTAAGACATTTTAAGGATCCGCGAAAACCCTGTGACCCCTAAGGAAGCCTGTTTCCGCCACTGAATAAAAACTGAAGAAAAAAAAATCTGCGACTTTACATTTCGTAATTCAGACTTTTTTTGCATAATTGCATAATACAAACTCGCAACTGTGAGTTATAAAATTTGAAATGCAAGATATAAACTCGCAATTCTGATGTCAATTCTATGTCAGTCTTTTTTCCCCTAAAATTTGGACTTCATAACTCGCATGTGCGAGTTTATATCTCACAATTCTGATAAAAAATAAATAAAAAAATCAGAATTGCATGAAAAAAATCAGAACTGCAAGATAAAAAAATAAAAAATAAAAAATAAAAAAAATCGCAATTGTGAGAGAAACAGTCAGAAATATGATATACAAACTCGCATTTGAGAGAAAAAAAGTTTATATGATGCAATTCTGGAAAAATGTCACAATAACCTTTTTTTATTTTTTATTCAGGGGTGGAAATGGGCTTTCCATAGACCCCAAACTTTAACTTGGTATGTAAAATATTAATATATTAAATTGGTAGGTAAAATATAAAAATATTCTCTGGTTCCCTGGATCATCATTAAAGTGAAAAGGCTTTCTGACCTGATCTAGCCTGTATATTTTACGTGTTTTGATGATCCACGTCTCACAGAAAAATTGAAGTGGTTGTTACACACTCATTGTATATTTTATATGGTTAAAACAATATATATATTATAGTTGCCATATGGTCAAATATGGTAAAGCTCTTACATTGACACCAAAATCTGGAGAGGTTGAACTCCAGATGGCACCTATACTGGCAGCAGCGAGCATAGCCTCAACAGCATGAATCCCATTGGGAAGATATCCTGAGGGTAAAGAGAGGGAATATATCACACAAAGTTACATTAGAAACAGCAATGGATCACCTAAATTGTCCAAGAATGACTCTTAAGAGATTCAAGTTATTTTAATAGCGCACTCAGCAGGCACAATACATTAAATGATCTTCAGAAATACTGTGCTCATATTGCCAAAAAAAAAAAAAGTTACTGAAAATATCACACAAAGGAAGGAAATGATAAATACAGAACATAATATGCAACTACTATACAGAATTGAAACTGAAATACAGTTGCATTTTTTTACTAAAAAAGGAAATATATAATAAATATAATTAACTAAATTTATTGTTTAGGCTAATTCGTCATCTTTTTTGTCCATTTTAATTCCACAGCCTCGTAACTCTTGATATTTAACTCCACTCCTCTTCTTTCAGCTTTAAGTTTGTGGCTATATTTAATGCTCAACTTAAATATTATTTATTCAACATGTCTCTTTAGTAAGAAAGCACCTGCCTAAAATTCTCAGTTTAAATGTAAATGATATTTAAGTGTATTGAACGAAATAGAGAGAGGAAAGACAGAAAGTGACACAGATTAGAAATAGTGTCCATTAGCTAAATGATACTGCAGCAATAAACCCTGGCCTCATCTGCAAAGTGGCCATATATTCTCTCCTACTCATACACACACACACACACGCTGTAAATCAAGGGGACAGACAAGGACACTCAAGAGAGAAACACACTCTACATGAACACACACACTCAGCTGCACACCCTAACAGGATCGATACACTCAGTCTATGTAAACGTCTATGCTTTTACGTCACATAACACACACTTGTTCAAAAAAGACACGCCTTTGTGAGCACACAGACATGTTTGCATCCACGTAGACATACTTTAAAAAAAAAAAGATACAGTAGTTAAGGAATTTACACAGCTGAATTAACACGCACACATATTTTTGTAGCCATCTAAATGGAGACAGTGCCACTTCTGTTCTTAAAGGAGACATTCACTTCCAGAATAAAAATTTCCTGATAATTTGTCATCTAAGATGTTAATGTCTTTCTTTCTTCAGTTGCAATGAAATTACATTTTTTAAGGAAAACATTCCAGGATTGTTCTCTAGCGGTTCCCAACCAGGGGGTCGCGACCCACTAGGGGGCCTCAGTGATCCTCCAGGGGGGCCGCGAGATATCTTAAAATTGATGTAAATATTATCCTATAATTGTTTAATTTCATTATTAATGCGCTAAATGAGAATAATAAAAGCACAGCCTCTCTCGTGTTCTGTGATTGATTGCTTCAGACTCGGCGCAGCAAGCCTCATCGCACTGTTAAATACAGACTGAATGGCGGCTCAAAACTTCCAAATGCTGTACGCAAACCAATGTTACATCTCTCGGCTGCACGCATGAAGCAAACAGTCGTAAAGGTAAAAGGTAAAAACGATTAGTGTCATAATAACGAACTTGCGCGTGCCTAATGTCTCGTGTAAATCAGAGTCGTGCATGAGACACGCATAAGTCTGCTATTGATTCACAAACTATGCGCGCTCTCGGGGCTCTGATCCCTATCGTATTTTTGCGTGAAATTACAAACATTTGCCTAGTTGTCCAAATTAATGTGAGTGTTTTATAATAGATGCTCACCCATAGAAGAGGAGTGAGGCTCGGTGTTTATGAGCATCAGGCGCGCACTGACAGAGTTCACTGATCCCGTCTTGGTCGAACCTTCACATCGATGTGTTTCAACAGATTTAGAATGTATTTGCTGTAGTTTGAAATCGTGTATTATTTTTTTTAATGGATACAAACAGTAGCTATTCAGTCAGTCAAGTTCAAAGGGATAGGTTTAGTGGTCTTTTGGTATCTCCCTGTTGTAGAGCAGGTTCACTTATTTAAGAAAAAGTACTCTTAAGTTGTAAAGAATGTCTGAAGTAAAATAATTTTAAAAGTTAGAATTGAGCAGAGGTTTTCTTTAAAGATTATAAGGTATATTTGAAGTTTTAATTAAAATTTTATTTGAATTTTGAGGGGGTTTTTTTATAACATGCAGTAGAAGAATAATTAAGGCAAAACAAATGTTTTGGTTAATAAAAAAGTTTTAAAAATAAATTATTTTTTCTTTACTGTGGAAGTACAGTATAAGATGACATGTCAGGCATAGGGGGGCCTTGCAAAATTGGCCGGAGAAGGAGGGGGGCCCCGGAGTAAAAAAGGTTGGGAACCCCTGCTCTATATAGTGGATTACAATGGTGGCCAACGGTTTAAAGGTCCAAATTGCAGTTTTAATGCAGCTTCAAAGGGGTCTACACAATCCCAGACGAGGAAAAAGGGTCTAATCTAGCTAAAAGATTGGTCATGTTCTTAAAATAAAAATACTTTTTAAAATATTTAAAAATGTGTATTTATTTTTTAACTTAGAAATTACATTTTATATTCTAATAACTAATATTATATTCTAATATCTAATATTTTGGAATATTTTCAAAATTATTATTTCATTTATATATACATAATAAAATTAAAAGTTATTCATTCAAACAGTTATATTGATAAAAGCGGTATGTATGTATTAAAAATATCTTAAATGCACTCATTTCATCTGGCAGACCATACACAAGCAATAAAGTTATCCCATAGACTCCACTCATTTCAAGTAAACATTTCAAGTAAAACAAACTTTTAATTGAGCCAGTAAGTAGTCACATAGTAACCAGCCTAGTAACCAGCTAGCAATGTCATAGCAGATACTACATAGAAAACACTAACAACTATAAGGCAACACCCTGCTAACCTTGTAATGTTAACTTTTTCAATGGAGGACACTAGGGCTATGAGATATTGAAAAAAAATGTGATATGCGGTAACTCATTAAATAATGTGATATATATATATATATGACACATACAAATTCCTTGTGTTTGCACACACTTGCCGAATAAAGCTCATTCTGATTCTGATTCTACATAATATAAAACAGTGTGGTAATTGCTTAGTCTTCACTCCATGAATTTAATATGCACTGATTCTTATTTAGGCAAGAGCAGTGAGTGATTTTCTCTGTCTTTTGTTTATGGCTCCAAATATTGCAAGCTGTAGCTGAAGGATTACAAATTTAAGAATATGTTAAAGATTTGTTGATCCTACATTGTATTTAACATTTATGGTAAATATGAGGACATCAGAGAAATTACTCTCTCAAGCAAAGTTTGTAGCCAGAGGTTCCTAACAGCTCCTGTTCTCTTGCAGTTCCTGAACAGGTTTCGCAAGTTAAGTGTGAATTCTAAGCTCAAGGTACAGCTTGCCTTTGTCTCTATGATAATGTGAAGGTATAGTCAATACTGTCAGACTGATTGGATTAGCACCTATGCCTTTGAATGACACTGTTATGATAATGAGATCAGGGCTGGGGGAACTCTGGTAATGGGTTGATTCCTGTATTGCATTTGCATGCTTTGTTTATATTGTCTCCACCTCTATGTAATCCTCCCCCTGGAAAGGTATATAAACTGTAATGTATATGCCTTAGTCAGACGAATTTTGATGACTGCAGCGACGAACAGCTAGGATCTCAATAAGAGAAACTTCTGCTTCAAGATATCCAGACGTCTCCTGGTCTCTGAGAAAAGTTCACAACATAGCGATAAGTACATATTTCGATAATTTCCATATATTGCACACTCACATTTTCTTCCAAAAAAATAAAAAATCTAGTTCATAAACCACTTTTACTTTCAATGTTAATTTTCTTAAGGGATTTGTATTTGTGTATACTTTCTTTCTTTTTGATGTTCAGTTTGATGTTTTCTACTGTTTAAAAAAAAAAAAAAAAACAGGAAAAAAAGATTCACAAAATCACTCAGAAATCCTGATCTGAAACAATGATTCATGAACCCGCACCCAAGTCCAGATCTGAATCAAACAATTCGCAATGCACACTCTAAGGTTCCAATCTAAACAGAACGATTCGCACACCTGCTCCAAAGTTCCGATGTTCTTAATTCAAATGTTCGCGATCCATGCTCTGAAGTCCCGATCTAAAACAAACGATTGGCGAACCTGTTCCAAAGTTCCAATCTAAATCAAATGATTCAGAATACACAATCCACTTGATGTGCTTCGAAATAGTGAATCATTTGCGATCCACGCTCTGAAGTCCCGATCTGAATTTGATTGAAATTGGGATTTCAAATCACGTATTGCGAATTATTTGATTTAAATTATTCAGTTGTTAAATGATTCACAAACCCGTTCTGATCTAAATCAAAGGATTCGAGATACAGATTCAGAAGTCCCAAACTGAATCAAATGAGCTTTTGATTTAGAAAGTTCCGATCTAAATCAAATGGTTCATGATCCACACTCAAATCGTGTATCGTGAATCATTTGATTTAAATGAGTCAATTTGCTAAATGATTCACAAACCCATTCCGATCTAAGTGACCCACACTGAACTCCCGATCTGAATTTGATTTGAAACAAATGATTTGCGAACCTGCACCAAAGTCCTGATCTGAATCAAACAATTCGCAACCCACGCTCTGAAGTTCCAATCTAAAACGAACGATTGGCAAACCTGCTCCAAAGTTCCGATCTAAATCGAATGATTCCCGATCTACGCTCTGAAGTCCAAATCTAAATATGATTTAGATCTGGACTTCAAATCGCGTATCATAAATTGTTTGATCTGAATAGTTCAATTCGCTAAATGATTCATGAACCTGTTCCGATCTAAATCAAATGATTCACGATAGGCTCGATTGGAGCACTTCGAAATAGTGAATCATTTTGCCATTCAATCGTTTAACTGATTTGGAGTTTCGAAAAGCTCCATTTCACCCATCACTATGTACATCTTAAAATCGTCACAAGAAATTCGAAAATGAATGGCTCTTTTAATTTGATCTGTTTTTTGCTAGAGAATCGCTTGAAATTGAGTTTGAATCAAACAGAGCGGTTACAACGTAAATGACTCAATAGATTTGGTTAGATTGGTTCATCTGTTCCTCTTTTCACATCTTCAGCCATGTTTACATGAAACTGTCAGTACTACTACTTGCTTAGCTCGATTGTTTTCTGACATTTACTGAAATAAGAAAAATATATATTATTTGAATTGCGTAATTTTTGCGTAAAAAGATAGGTGCTTATTGACAAAATTAAACACTCCTTTCATAGATTCATTGTCTTACAATAATTCAAGCACTTTTCAAGTACCTCTTCAGGAATATTGCTATTTTCAGGGGTTTTCCAGGTTCCTGAATTTCAAAAAGTCAAATTCAATTACTTTCAAGCAATTTAAGCACCTTGTGTGAACCCTGTTATTCCCCTCTATTACTCTATAGAGACTTGTATTAATAAATCTTTGTGTGCATGTCACTGAAATGGCCTCCTCCCATTTACAGCCATTACAAGTCAGAGATGATCAGCACTGCAGATATTGAACCCAGCAGAATGACGTCAGCGATTACACACACTTTGGTCCCTCTCACATCACGCGCATAAAGACACCATTACTCACAAATGCTGTCACAGTAGAGGGTGGAGACACATTAAGCATCTGAACCTTCTAACCAACCTCCAGCTTCAGCTTGCTTGAATGCACTTGAGTATTAGATCTGCACACAAACTGCCTGAAAAGACTAATCGCCCTGCCACGCTATAACTGCACCCCTCTTATTCTCCATCTATAACCATGAATGGCTCTGGCTGAACCCCAGAATTGAGACAGAAAGGGGGAATTTCTGATTTCGGGAGAGAATGTCTGGGACACTCATGAAGACAAACAAGGACAGAGTGAAAAAGCAAAGAAAGAGGGCAGGAAAAACAGGTTAGAGCTCCCGGGCCTGATGCAATATAAAACAGCATGGTAGATTTTCTTGTATTTGACTGTCGTGTGGGTGTCAAACAGGTGACTGAAAAAGCACAACACAAATAGTAAGAGACAGACAAAATGAAAGAGAAAAAAGGTGATGCTCACCTACGACCCTGTCTCCAGTTTTGATGCCCATCTTCCTCATGGCGGCAGCAAAGAGAGCAACGTCACGCCTCAGCTCTCCGAAAGTCACCTTGGCGATCTCCTCATTCGCCTCAGCTACGAAAAAAAAAGTACTTTTACAAATCTTAAACATTGCAAAAAGACATTAAATTAAATTACATTTTAAATAAAAATGATATAACAATAATAACAACAATAACAAAGAAAAATTTTTAATTAAATAAAAAATACATATTTTTTATTATTATTTAAAGGTAGTTATATTTTCTTAATAATAATAATAATAATAATAATAATAATAAATAATGTAATACTAAACATTTCTAAAAAAAGGTTAGATAAAATTAAATATTAAAAAAATTAAATTAAATAATCATATTAATAATAATAAAAAATAATAAAGGAACAATAAAATAACACATAATAAATAATTTCTAAAAAGTATGAAATAAGTTTATTATAATTTAAAGGTAGGACTACTTGTAGTTATATTTTTTAATAATAATAATAATAATAATAATAATAAAGAATAAAATATTTTCTAACATTTATAAAAATACATTCCATAAAATTAAATATTACATAATAACAATAAAAATAAAGAAAGAAAAATAAAGAATATAAAAAGTAATAAATATTACTAAATTTTATTATTAGTTGAAGGTAGGCCTATTTTATTGATAATAATAATAATAATAATAATAATAATAATATAAATAAAGTAATACTTTCTAACGTTTCTAAAAAGAAATTAGATACAATTAAATATTAAATAAAAATTAAATATGATAATAATAATAAAGAAAATAAAAAGTAATAAATATCATTTTTTATTATAACTTAAAGGTAGGCCTACTTGTAGTTATATGTTCTTAATAATAATAAAGAATAAAATTAAGAAAATAATACTTTCTAACATTTCTAAAACTGCATTAAATAAAATTAAATATTAAATACAAATTTAATAATAATAAGGACAAATAAATAAAATAAAATAAAATGTAATACCTAATAAGTAGGCCTATTTGTAGTTACATTTTATTGATAATAACAGCAACAACTATTACTATTACTACTACTACTAATAATAAATAAAGTAATGCTTTCTACCATTTCTAAAAAGACATTAAATAAAATTAAATATGAAATAATTAGAATAACAACAATAACAATAATAAATAAAAAGTAATAAACATCATTATTTTTTATTATCATTTAAAAGCAAGCCTATTTGTAGTCATACTTTTCTAACACTTTTGATCAATTTACTGCATCCTTACTTAATAAAAAGAATTATTTCTGGAAAAAAAAATAAAAATATCGCACTGACCTCAAACTTTTGAACGGTACTCTAAGTAAATTTACTGTTGATATCATTATTATTCAAATCTGCCTTAGGCTTACATTATCAGTGCATATCAACAGACTAACTTTTACGAGCAACGAGAGAATTCTTTCCCATCTGTGACTGTGGTGCAGCTGAAATATCGCAGTAACTCGGGTAATGTTTTTCATTACTGTTTGTAATCAGTAAATGAAGTGTTAAATTTAATTTGCGCTCCAGAGTCCTATCTAATCTACTTTTTCAGGTAAATGAGCCTCCCCATTTCACAAAGACACAAACCAATGACGCAGGTACATTTCTGATAGATGCCACTTTGGTAATTACATCCGCTCTCCCCTGGACCGTATCAGGACATCCATCACAGTATAAAAGAACGACCACGTTTATCCCGCCCCTACACAGACACTGAACCCACAAATCAAATTACAGATAGCATAATTCATTTAGTGCTGCATTAGCCAGAGGTCCGCAATGACAGATTCTATCTATACAGATAAAACACATGTGCACACAGCGCCGTTGCTATTTTAAAGTAGCCATTTGTGTATAAGGTCAGATTGACAATGCCTCAAGGAGATAAGCAGAGATGCTGAGTCTCGTTTTAAATCGGCAGACGTTTGTGTGGCATCTGGTCATGGAGATATTTTAGTAATAAAACGTTTAACAAAAACATACAATGGAGTCCAGATCATTCAATGAAACTGAACATAACTCTCACAGCCTTACAAAGCTTCAAATGTTTGATTAGGCTTCTGATATTCAGTAGGGACAATATACATTCAGATAGTTCACAAAATTCAGTCAGGATCAGGATCAACCTGAAAGGGTGTATTATTATTGGCAATACCTACCAACCTACCAAGCAAGTTAAAAAAGTTGCTGATTGCGAGCTGTGTAATAATAAATTTGGCTAGTTCAGCGATTGGCTGTGACTTACTTGCAGCATAGAGAGCCACTTTGTCCTGGTCTTTGTGTTTGAGCAGGTTCTCTGCATAATTCAGTCTGCTGCCTTTAAACCACTCAGGTACATCGGATATCCTTTTAGAAACATCAACCACCTGAAATGGAGAGTGAGCAAAGTCACACGTCAGGCTGTTTGATGGAGCACCTTTCAAAAAATCTCATTATAATTTATCATTTTTATTATCACAAACAACTGTATATCCATTCTAAAAAAAGTGATATTTTAGTATTATTTATGTATTTTTATAGTATTAATGCAATAGTCATTTTTGGTGCTGTTAAATTATTAATCATGATTAATCGCATCCAAAATAAAAGTCTTTGTTTGCATAATATATGTATGTGTACTGTACTGTGTATATTTATTATGTACACTGCCAGTTAAAAGTTTTTGAACAGTAAGATTTTTAATATTTTTAAAGAAGTTTTTTCTGCTCACCAAGCCTATATTTATTTCATCCAAAGTACAGCACGGACAGTAAAATTTTTAAATATTTGTATTATTTAAAATAACTGTTTTCTATTTGAATATATTTTAAAATGTAATTTTTAATTCAATTAAAACGCTAAATTCTTTGTCATTACTCCAGTCTTCAGTGTCACATGATCCCTCAGAAATCATTTTAATATGCTGATTTGGTGTTCAAGAAAGATTTTTATTATTATCACCAATATTTAAAACAGTTTAGCACATTTTTATTTAGTAAGGATGCCTTAAATTGATCAAAAGTGATGATAAAGACATGTATAACATTACAAAAAAATTCTATTACAGATAAGTGATGTTCTTATGAACTTTCTATTCATCAAAGAAAAAAATTCTACTCAGCTGTTCTCAACACAATTATAATAATAAGCAAATCAGAATATTATGATTTCTGAAGGATCGTGCGACTGGAGTAATGATGCTAAAAAAAACATCTTTGAAATCACAGGAATAAATTATATTTTAAAATATATTCGGATAGAAAACAGTTATTTTAAATAGTAAAAATATTTTCAAATTTTATTGTTTTTAATGTACTTTGGTTAAAATAAATATAGGCTTAGCGAGCAGACTTTTAAAAAAAATATTAAAAATCTTACTGTTCAAAAACTTTTGACTGGTAGTGTATATATAAATATATATATATATATATATATAAAAATACATGGAAATACATATATTATGTAAACAAAAACTTTTATTTAGGATGTGATTAATCATGATTTCATTTATATTTAGCTTCATTTATTTTATTTCAATTTTAGTTTAATTTTTTTCAGTGTTAGTAGTTCAAATCTTTATACTAATTATTTCAATTCATTTTCATTTGTAATAGTTTAATAAACTATTACATAACAACACTGACTTGGATAAAGACTACAGGTGAACTACTCCGAGTATAGATTGACTTGACAACCTTGTTGCAACATCCTATCTACCGCCCAACTATTTTGATATGGGCAAGCACCCTCCCCAATTATTAGTTAGTTTAACTATACAAACACACTGCAATTCATTTAGTCATAAAATTAAAATAATCTAGACACAGCATGCCGTTAAAATAGTTTGAGAAGGCTGTACATAGATAAAAAGCCATATATAGACTGCAGTTGGTGTTCTTTTATTATGTTTTACCGTATGACACTCCTTAAGCAAAACAGCTGTCTTAGACAAAGAAACCCCAGCACACCCTTTCAGCCAGAGATCTGATATAAGCTTGAAATATTCCCAGCAGTAGTTCTAATTTGTTATAAATTCATAAATGTTTACGATTCTTATGTGACTAATGAGTTTAACCATTGTCTACACTACATCATCTAATGCACGTATACCATCACAGAAATATGACTGAAAACCAATCACAACATGACAACCAATACATTATCAGATTTCTTAGCTACGGGCCACACCAATTATTCATGGCCATGGTGACATCATTTTGTGGCAATGTGAACCTGGGTGCCACCTGTTACACAAAAGGAAATCACAAACAGAAACTCTAAAATTTAAAACTTTTAAAATGTCTATACATTTAATTTTGACAAAAGTTAATACTTTACATATATAAAGATTGGCAAAAAAAATTACCTCGCCATACATCTTTGAACAGGTGATGCCACAGAATTTCCAAACCTGTGCCCAGAACTCGGGATAACTGTCCACGGACCACTGATACAGGTCATTATAATTTGCTTCAAAATAAAAGAGACATTGAAAATTCCATTAGACAAAATGCATGCCATTATTTAATTTAGTTGAGAAATGATACTATAAATCAGAACTGTAATCATAACAAATTTATTACAGTTGGTCTGATGCCTGATTTTGTTGTTTGTAACAATTCCAGTTTTTCTAGAATTAACATAACTAAAAACATAATTTAGGAACTATTAAATATTATTTATTAACTATTAAAAAAGCATAACAATTGACTACTAACCTGAATAATTAATACATCATTTTTAAATCAATTTATTTAAATTAACTATTATCAGTTTTTAAACAGATGAATCTTTGATTTCTTTCATTTTAAAAATATTTTTTAAATATTTACTCATTTCAATTGCGACCCTGGACCACAAACCCAGTCCTAAGTAGCACGGGTATATTTGTAGCAATAACCGACAGTTCGTTGCATAAGTCAAAATGATTGATTTTTCTTTTTTAATGTCAAGATTCATTAGGATATTAAGTAAAGATCATGTTCCTTGAAGATATTTTGTAAACTTGCTACCATAAATATATCAAAAATTAATTTTTGCTTAGTAATATGCAACTTTTTAAAGTCGATTTTCTCAGTGTTTTGATTTTTTTGCACCCTCAGATTCCAGATTTTCAAATAGTTGCATCTCGACCAAATATTGTCCAATCCTAACAAATTATTCATCAATTGAAAGCTTATTATTTAGGTTTCAGATGACGTATAAATCAGAATTTCAAAAGAAATTCACCCATTTGACTGGTTTTGTAGTCCAGGGTCATAAATTACCTACATTAAGTACTAGGAACATGCAAATAAATACTAGTTTGTTTAAAGGGTTAAATGTTAAAGCAGTTTGTCATAGATGAAAATGATGTCACACCTGCTGAGCTGCATGTAATGGTCATATTATGAAAATATTTACTGTGCTCTATGACAGCCACCCTCTATTCACTCTATACTTTCAGTCTGAATTCCAGGTCTGATTTGAAATACTGGTTGTACAACTTAAAAGTGTGCATACATGTATGTATGAATGAATGAATGAATGAATGGAAATATGTGGTTAGACATCCTATCCTATACAATTAAAGGAATTTAAGACAAAATGGATTCTGTAGAAATGTTAGTGAGCCAAATATAACTTACATCTGAAAGCATAGTTAGAGACACGTTTTTCCTCAAATGTAGCCATGACAAAAGCCATGACAATCCTAGGATGAGCTATTAATGGGATTAACATCATACCATAGTACTATGTTTTGTTTTCCTGTGAAACAGGGGCGTGTTGTTAGCTGACACACTAGTCTGCATTCATTCTAGCCTAGGCTGCCTCTACTCACCCATATTCAAGCCGAAGTCCCGGTTCACTTGAGTCCGGAATCGGTCCATTTGTGTGTTTCGTTTAGTGTCCGGGTACCAGAGCACCTTCGACTCCATAATCTCCTCGCTCTTGGCCTCCGTGTCTTTAGACATGATCGGATGACACGCGCCGGTATGTCGTGAATAACCTATGAAGACTGCAAGAAACGCACTACGGGAGTTGGACGGGCCGATCCGGTGATCGCGTATTGGTGCAGGTCAGACACATGGGTCACTTCCGAGCGTCAGCCGCACATAATCAACCAGCAGCAGCGGAAGCTCCGCCTACCACGCAACCGCACACCACCCTGTCAACCGCCAAATGTTCTTCCGCTTCGTATGTAGTGCTAAATATTAACACAATTTTATGTATGATGATGATTCATAAATAATTCACAGGCTTTTTTATTTGATAAGTAATTTTAGTAAACTTGGAATTAATAGGACAACATTATGATTTGTTGGCTAGCCCTGGTGAACGGTTCATGGTTTCATCTATCTGATAGTGATGAAAAGGAAATCCGACTCATTTCTGTCCAGCGGTTCTTAGACGAGATATTATTAATCAAATATCATACCGTCATGTCTTCACCCATAACAACACGGAATTATATGCTCTATATAAGCACATGATTCAATGCGTTTTTAAATTGATTTTTAAAACACCTTCAAAGGTTTGTTTTAATACAATTTAACCTAGTTCACTGTATTGCAGAAATGATACAGCTCATTAAAAACATATCATTGAAACATAAATATAAATAAAAATACTCTAATACTCGACTCAATATGAGTCGAACCTGTTCTGAATCATTCAGAATGGTGTTTGTGAACCGATTCTTCTTTAATTTAAAAGAATCGGCTCAAAAGAACGATTTGTTCACAGATGGGGCAGTAATTTATAAACTGCATAAACTAAAGCGATTAACTAATGCCAACTACTAATAAGGGTGATAAGATAAAATTGAGACAGTTATGAACTTCAGACTGCATTTATCGTGATTACACTGATTTAACAATACACTAGCAGTCAAAAGTTTTTGAACAGTATAGATTTGTAATGTTTTTTTTAAAGAAGTCTCTTCTGCTCACCAAGCCTGCGTTTATTTGATGCAAAGTACAGCAAAAATAGTACAATTTTTAAGTATTTTTACTATTTAAATAACTGTTTTCTATTTGAAAATATAATTTATTTCTGTGATTTCAAAGCTAAATTTTTAGCATGATTATTCCAGTCACATAATCCTTCAGAAATCATTCTAATATTCTGATTCGCTGCTCAAAAAACATTATTATTGTTATTATATTGAAAACAGCTGAGTAGATTTTTTTTTCAGCTTTCTTTGATTAAAGAAGTTCAGAAGAACAGCATTTATCTGAAATAGAAATCTTTTGTAACAGTATAAATGTCTTTATCATCACTTTTTAATATTACACACACTTTTTATTTCAGATAAATGCTGATCTTTGGATCTTTAATTCCTCAAAAAATCCTGAAAAATATACTCAGCTGTTTTAAATATTAATAGTAATAATAATAAATGTTTCCTGTAACAGCAAATCACTGAAGACTAGAGTAATGCTGCTCAAAATGTAGCTTTGATCACAGGAATACATTATATTTTCAAATATATACAAATAGAAAGCATATATTTTGAATAGTAAAACATATTTCATTCACAATATTATTGCTTTTGCTGTATTTTGGATCAAATAAATGCAGGCTTGGTGAGCATAAAAGAATTCTTTTTAAAAACATTAAAAATCTTACTGTTCAAAAACTTTTGACTGGTAGTGTATATGGATAGTAGGGATAGGCCTCTAAAAGTGTTACAAAGATTCTTGCTTACGTAGAATGATCTATATAATAGTTGCTTTTGACCACTGCCATTTAAAGCGTCTTGGATAAAGCGTTACTGTAAGGCTTTGGCGGAAGAATATCTGAGTGCGCCGCAATTAGCATGTCTTTTATTCCATTGGTTCTTAAAGCTGGTCTCACATCAGCCGAGACTGCAGCACGAGAGAAAGCAACATGGACAGACGGAAAAGAGAACCAATCAGAACTCAGGCACGCGAGCGCCCAGCCAATAGAAAAAGAGATCATATAGAGGTGTGCCCAATCCAGAGCCTGCAACCTGCAACACGATCAGATGGGGAAAAAAACAGGTTAACATGTGAAAGGTGTCTCTGTGCTATATTTTCCATACGTTTTGTTTGACTTTAGGCTGGCCTGTTGTGTTTTCTAAACATTTTAGGCCCAGAGGAGGGTATTGGATTGTATATAAAGAGCTGCTTAATATTTTTACACAGCCAGCAGCAGTGATTTCCAAGGCCAATTTCATCAATATTTAACATTTAGGAAATAGGAGCTGCTTCATAGATTAGCTATGTGAAATTGGCTGATCTACAGTTGGGTCAAAAGTTTACATACACCTTGCAGAATCTGCAAAATGTTAATTATTTTACCACTATAGGAGGGATCATACAAAATGCATGTTATTTTTTATTTAGTACTGACCTGAATAAGATATTTCACATAAAATACATTTACATATAGTCCACAAAAGAAAATAGTAGCTAAAATGTATAAAAATAAGTTTACCTACACTTGACTCAATACTGTGTTGTTCAGGAAAATCCTTCAGGTCCCACAAATTCTTCGGTTTTTCAGCATTTTTGTGTATTTGAACCCTTTCCAACAATGACTGTATGATTTTAAGATCCATCTTTTTACACTGAGAACAACTGAGGGACTCATATGCAACTATCACAGAAGGTTCAAACGCTCACTGATGCTTCAGAAGGAAAGATGATGCATTAAAGGGGGTGAAAACTTTTGGAATTTAAAGATCAGGGTAAATTAAACTTATTTTGTCTTCTGGGAAACATGTAACTATCTTTGGTAGCTTTTGAAGGGCAGTACTAAATGAACAAAAATATGATATTTAGACAAAATAAGAAAAATGTAAACAGCTTCATTCTGTTCAAAAGTTTACAACCCTGGCTTTCAATGCATATTTTTTCCTTCTGGAGCAACAGTGAGTATTGAATCTTCTGTAATAGTTGCATATGAGTCCCTCAGTTGTCCTCAGTGTGAAAAGATGGACCTCAAAATCATGCAGTCATTGTTGGAAAGGGTTCAAATATACAAAATGCTATAAAAACAACAAATTTGTGGGACCTAAAAGATCTATCTTCGTTTGACTGATATGGAGCCCACAAGGGTTACTGTTAAGGATGTGCTTTTATGAAAGGAATGGGAGTGGGGTCATGTCTGCCCCCTCTGGGCGCAACAAATAAAAAAGCAACAATGCACATCATTATATACATGCCAAATATGGGTGTCTTAAAGGCACAGTGCTCCTTTTGATCTTTATATTTTATGTAAGCCATTTCAGACAGCATTTGGATTAGCCCTCGCAGGGGTACACGAGATACAGCTGGGTGAACAAAATGAAATACATTTGCAAGAGAATCCTAGAGTATATATGACAAAACAGAGAAAAGGAAAAGGGGAAATCTATGTATACAGTATGTTAAATTGTATTTTGATAGTAAAAAACTGAATGCCAAGCTTTCACCTTAGGGTTATCAAAAATGGAGCTGCTAGCATTATATAATGTTTATCTGAGGCTATTTGAGCAGACAAATGATGCAATGTTCAAACAAGTGTCTGTTGCATCATGTACAACCTTGTATGTCAAAATTATGAGGTGAAGCAACTTCATAAACGTTCAAAAGACTAGTGTGAGCAAATCTAAACTATGATACTATTAATGCGAGTCAGGTTCAGCTCTCAATATGCAGTTGACCTTGCAGAATCTGTAAAATGTTAATTATTTTACCAAAGCAAGAGGGATCATACAAAATGCATGTTATTTTTTATTTAATACCTGCCTGAATAAGACATTTACATACAGTCCACAAGAGAAAATAATAGTTGAATTTATAAAAATAACCCTGTTCAAAAGTTTACATACTCTTGATTCTTAATACTGTGTTGTTACCTGAATGACCCACAGCTGTTTTTTTGTTTAGTGATAGTTGTTCATGAGTTCCTTGTTTGTCCTGAACAGTTAAACTGCCTGCTGTTCTTCAGTAAAATTCTTCAGGTCTCACAAATTCTGTGGTTTTTCAGCATTTTTGTGTATTTGAACCCTTTCCAACAATGACTGTATGATTTTGCGATTCATATTTTCACACTGAGGACAACTGAGGGACTCATGCAACTATTACAGAAGGTTCAAATGCTCACTGATGCTTCAGAAGAAAACACAATGCATTAAGAGCCAGGGGTGTAAACTTTTGAACAGAATGAAGATGTGTACATTTTTCTTATTTTGCCCTAAATGTTAATTTAGTACTGCCCTTCAGAAGCTACAGAAGATACTTACTGATTCTTAGAAGACAAAATAAGTTAAATTTACCCCGAAGTTTTCACCCACAGCTCTAAATGCACTGTTTCTCCTTCTGAAGCATCAGTGAACGTTTGAACCTTCTGTAATAGTTACATGTGAGTCTCTTAGTTGTCCTCAGTGTGAAAAGATGGATCTCAAAATCATTCAGTCATTGTTGGAAAGGGTTCAAATACACAAAAATGCTGAAAATCTAGGATTTTTCTGAAGAACAGCTGGCAGTTTAACTGTTCAGGACAAACAAGGGACTCATGAACAACTATCACAAAAAAAAAGCACAGCTGTGGATCATTCAGGTAACAACACAGTATTGAGAATCACGTGTATGTAAACTTTTGAACAGAGTAATTTTTATAAATTCAACTATTACTTTCTCTGGTGGACTATATGTAAATGTCTTTTATGTAAAATATCTTATTCAGGTTAGTAATAAATAAAAAAAATAACATGCATTTTGTATGATCCCTCTTATTTTGGTAAAATAATTCACATTTTGCAGATTCTGCAAGGTGTATGTAAAATTTTGACTTAAAAAAAAATCCAAGACCAGTTGGTCAAATTGTATATTACGTTTATTAAATCATTTTTTGGACCACCTTTCATCTTAGAGAAAATCATTGAACAAGTTTCATAGAGACAAAATATGTTACAGACAGCGCAAATAATACCACACAGCAAGCAACATCGCAGGTGAACAATCCTGATGAAAGTTATACAGTACAAATGCAAACCTGATATAGAAATCTAGGCATTTACTACGCAAAAAAATACCAGTTAAGGTCTAGACTTCACAAAGATTCAGTGCTTTCTAATACAAATCAGACAATGATGCAAAATCCTCAACACACAATAATTGGCACTGGCGCAGTCAACCGGGATCTGTGATAGACAGTGTGAGAGAGAACTGGGTCTTTGCAGTTATTAAGTCTAAATTAAATTTAACATCAGATAAATTAATAAAATACATAATAATCCAGAAATACATTAAGGACTTGACATGGTGCTGTAACTAGAATGAAATTAATTAATAAACAGCGCGAGTGGGAAAATATCATCAATGTCATACATATTTCTACAAGCAAACTCAGCACATTAATGAGAAAACTGTCATAAGATCCAGAGCATTTTTTCACGGTATATTACTGTGGCCTCTCATTTATTACAAATATGTACGTACACAAGAGTGTTTGCTGAGACATGTATGTGTAATTATTATTATTTGTTCCCTCAGTACTTGTACAATAATGCTGGTACACTGCAAGTACTGAAGAGTTTGCTATTTGGAGACTCCTCAAGGCTGGTGCTTATATTGTATGACTTCCTTCACACATTAAAAAAGGGCTTTCTTGATATTAGTGCTTGACACCGCTTGAGTTACAGTACATCACAGCATTGACAGGTAAAAGGGTGAGGGACGGTTTCTGGACTAAAATCAGCGCAGGATGAGTCGTCAATATTTTTGGCTCGTAAATTCTGAACATGTATGTACTAAAAATGAATTTCATCAAGGTTTATAAAGAGTATATAATGGCATCAACACTGACACAGGGACTAAGTGCCACAAAAATCTCATATTGAATTAATGTCTTTAAAATAACTGTTTGGTGACAAACATAATATATAAAAAAAATAATTTTGTAGCAAACAAATACAAACCAAAAACACACTAATTTCACAATAAACACCTTTTACGATATGATGCAAAACAAATACAATAAATGTTCCCCAACTAAAAAAACTTCAAATGTACACTACTGTTCAAAAGTTTGTAGTCAACAAATATTATTTCATTTTAAAATAACTGTTTTCTATTCTAATATATTTTAAAATGTAATGAATTTGTGATGGCTGAGTGTCCTTTAGAAATCATTTATATATTCAAATATTGCTTTGGTGCTTAAAAAACATTTCATATTATAATCAAAGTTGAAAACAGTTGTGCTGTTTAATATTTTTGTGAAAACAGTGATACATTTTTGCAGGAAAAACACTACCAGTCAAAAGATTTTTTATGTTTTTTGAAGAAGTTTCTACTGCTCACCAAGCCTGTATTTATTTGATCCAAACTATAGCATTTTTACTATTTAAAATGTAATCTATTTTTTTTAATGTAATTTCACATGGTCCTCCATAAATCATTCTAATATTCAGATTTGCTGTTTAAAAAACATGTATTATTATTATTATGCTGACAACAGTTGAGTAGATTTTTTTCAGGTTTCTTTGATGAATAGAAAGTTCAGAGGAACAGCATTTATCTGAAATAGAAATCTTTTGTAACATTATAAATGTCTTTATCATCACTTCAGAATTCATCAATTTAAAGCATCCTTGCTAAATAAAACTATTAATTTATATAAAGAAGAAATAGTGTATAATATTACAAATGCTTTTTATTTCAGATAAATGCTGATCTTTGGATCTTTCTATTCATCAAAGAATCCTGAAAAATGTTTTTTGAACAGCGAATCAGCATATTAGAATGATTTCTGAAGGATCATGTGACACTGAAGACTGGAGTAACGATGCTAAAAATTCAGCTTTGAAACCACTGAAATAAATTAAATTTTAAAATATATTAAAATATAAAACAGTTATTTTAAATAGTAAAACTACTTTCAAATTTGACTTTTTTTACTGTACTTTCAATCAAATCAAAGCAGGCTTGGATTTGTAAAAACATTACAAATCTTCCTGTTCAAAAACAGCTGACTGGTATAAAATCTAATGCAAAATTTAATACCTCTTTGCTGAATAAAAATAACAATTTCTTACAAAACAAAAAATCTTCCTGACTCCAAACTTTTCAACAGTAGTGTTAAATACAACAGTACTAATAAAACCAAATTATGGCATATTAAACACTGACCATTCCTAATATTTCTCTCAAAATATAAAAACATGTATAAAAATTTTAAATGACAAGATTTTTTCACATCTATGAAGCAGGAGAATAACTGTTCAAATTAGTTTTGGTGATAAATGTGTGCAAAGACACCAAAAAGTGGAATGCCAACAAGCAGAGACATGAGATAAATTAGTTATCAGGCATTTTAAATAGACAAAATGCCACTGTGGGTAAAACAACAGAGGCCACTTTCTTAAAAATATATAAAATAAGTAGTGGGATTAAACGCTATCTAATCAATCCCTTCCTCCAAGTGTATTAAAATGGTACATACAGTTAATACATTGATCTCATGATGAGAACAAAGTGCATGACCAGGTTTTACCCTGTACGTACTTATCTGAAGCACATCTCACTCTCTCTCTCTCTCTCCTGGCTGAAGCTGGACTGAGATACTGGTGTATATTGCAGCACTGTTATTTTGCTGCCAGATATTCTCACGCTTCTGATGACTAGCTGCTTTCGAAATGTGATTTCCACATACATCTCTTTCCCTGATAGTGCTGATCGGTCCTGAACTCAGAGTAACCTCAGGTGACCTCAAGAAGAGACAAGGGAGAGATAGAAAAAAATGCAGTGATACTGACTATTCTTCACATTTTTGAGTGTTTCTGATTCTGAAACACTCAAATGCAATGCCTTTGATTGATAAATAACACACACTTACGAACCAAAAGTGTCCTAACAAAGCTTATGGAAAAGGGCGTAACACTGCGCAATGGACTAACACACTCAACTCAAGGCTTGCAGACACACACAGACCCACAGTATACAAAAAAAGTCCTGATATTTACTCAAAAATGGGCGGCTACAGTAGAAGTGGACACTAATAATACATTCGACAACAACAGGGCGAATCTAATAGACTCCTGATATATCAACTGGGGAACTGATCAACTTTTCATACAATTCTTGCTTGACTAAAATGTTGGGACATCCTGAGAAAAACAGGGGGAAACAAAAAAACACCTTTTCTTCTCATCCCATCCCACAAACCCCTGATTAAGGGGAGAAAATCACTTCATTGGTCACTTGAGCGCTCTAGGTTTTCAATCACTCTGCTCAAGCGGATGTTAAGGAGGCGGATCTGGGTATCGAGGTGGTCGATCTTCTCTTCCAGAGTGCCAGGTCCGCCTCCTTTCCTCCAGTATGCTCCCACCGGTCCCGTCATGAAGTACACGGCCATGATGAAGCACAGCGGCAGCACCGCTTTCTCCGGGTCGCCCTCGAATTTCTGCAGAATATAGAGGCACGAGAGGGCGAAAAGGGCCACGCGGGCCAGCCAGAAGAAGCGGCCAAACACCGCGTGGAGGACGTAAAAGAAGCCGCTCAGGAACAATGACAGGAACCAGTAAGCCACCAGCAAGGCTGCCACCAGGAGGAGAGCGCGAGCAGGTGAGCTGGACACGGATGATGGGCTGAAGTAGTGCGTTAGGTTGGAGGCTGAGGAGACAAGATAGAGAGAACCGGAGGGCAAAAAGAAAATAGAGAGAGATGGAAATAGAAGCAAAGAGAGAAAAGGGAGAGACATGAACGAGGTTTTAAGGACATGGTTTTGGCGTCACTGTTGGCACAAACATTGAAGATGTGCTATTTCAGTCACTGACACACATAAACGCAACAATTTGGATTCAGACTTACAGTCGATGCCCATAACATCAAGCAGATCCACCCACAGTTTCCACAAGGTGTCCAATAAAGAATCGACTCCATAAACAAACCTCTCTGTAGTTTTTGAGAAGAACTGCAAAACATTGACATTGAAGGTTCTTTCATTAAATTAAAACTGCAATAAAGATATATGCAAACATTTATTAGTGTGAATATTAGGGATGGGATGATAAACCGATGCAATGCGAACTGAGAAATGATTCAGTATCGATTTGTGAATACATCGCGATTCTTTCTCAAATCGATTCTGAGCTTAGTTTTGAACAGCAGATGGCACTGCTTGCTTTAGAAACAGCTGTGCTCTGCTTGTTTCCAAATACTTACTTCCACTTGAACCTAAAAAAACATTCATACAATTTGAAAAAGTTGAAGTGAATTACAAGGGTGTTCACAGTGGGCTGTCTTTACATTAATCTCGTGACATAAAAGCATTCTGAGCCGAGGTGATAGTACACGACTCAGCCAAACGCACAAGTGCTCTTCAGTAGTCTGCTTTGTGAGTGTTTGAGTGTGCGGAAAAAAAACTAGATTAGAGCGCCATCTGCTGAAAAAAAATTGTAAGCTCAGAATCGATTCCAAATCGATCTGCGAATCGATTTATCGCCCCATCCCTAGTGAATATCATAAAACACGCATAAGTCTGACATAAAAAAAACACCCATTATATATATATATAAATATTAAATCTAGATTAATCTCACTGTAATCTTGGAATTAATCTAGATTAAAATGGCTAATTTGAATTCTGCCGAAGGAATATGTGTACTACCCAAATAATGACTAAAAGTAAGTCTTTGAGAACGGGTTTCTCAAGCCAGGTGGCGCATTAGACCAGGGGCTCATCGCCTGTTTCCAAAATGCATCACAAACTACTTGACAATTGCATTTACAACACAATTAACTATACAAACTTGTGTAACCAACTATTCCTACACTGCATGTACTTCTGCGTAAAAGGCTGCGCGACGTGCGGCATGGATATCTGCGTGCATAGTTAAACTGCGTTGCTTTTAGAAGCGTCAATTCAGTTGTTGCATATAGTTTAATGTCTTTATTTCGGGATTATGAAAGTAAATTATAACTCAAATTTGAGATTTTACTGGGGCACAGCAGATTTTCAATGGGGCACGTGCCCCAGTAAAAAGCGTCTAGCAACGCACCTGCCCTGAAGCAAACCCAGCGGATTCATAGCTGTGTGTGTGTGTGTGTGTGTATATACATATACTAAATGCCCATCGAGGCTGTTTTTAAAAATACAGAAGAAACACAGTAATATTGTGAAATATTATTGCAACTTAAAATAGTGGTTTTCTATTTTAATATACTTTAAAATAGAATTTACTCCTGTGATGCAAAGCTGAATTTTCTGCATCATTACTCCAGTCTTAAGTGTCACAAAATCCTTCAAAATCATTCTAATATGCTGATTTTTTTTTTTATCACTGTTGGAAAAAGTTGTGCTGCTTAATTTTCTTTTTTTAGGTTAATATTATATTCAATTATATAAGTTTTATATAAATTATTCTATAAATATATAAATAATTATATTATACAATATAGTATTATAATAACACTACTTTCTGTAATTTTATTAGTATTACTATTATATAAAGTTAACAACAACAGTATTATTAAAAATAATCACAATTAATAAAATTAATAAAAAATTAATAAGAATAATATTAATACTAATTATCTTTACAGTAATACGAATTAGATTTTTTTTCCATTATGGTAAAAATAAATTAAAAAATTTCTGTTTCCTTTTTTTCTCAGAATTTATAGCATTCTATACAGTACAGTACAACAGCTCATTAATGTACAATCAAATAGTTAGCAAAATCATTAAAATTCCATACAATGTTATATATAAACATTTAAATAAAAAAAATAGTTACAATTATTTTTTACAGACATTTAATGCCCATAATTAGTCTAATAATGTATTACTTTCTTATTGAAATTATATTTTACTTTACTTTGTAATTATTACTCTCAGACTCAGTTATGATTCATTTAAAGTTATCTTTACCTTTATCTTTATTAAATTAAAGATATTATTACACAAAGTTAACAACAAACAGTATCATCAATAATACAATTAATAATAACATTAAATAACATCAATAATATGAACTTGCTTTACAGTAAGTACATTTTTCCCCCATTATGGCTAAATAATCTCCCATTTCTTCTTTTGTCAGAATCTATAGCACTGTATACAGTACATTACAACAGCTCAAATACATTCAAATAGTTAGCAAAAATCATTAAAATTCCATAAAATCCTATGTATTATATATACAAACATGTAAATAAATTATGAAAATTCAATAAATGTTGTTAAAGTTATTTTAAGGTCATTTAATGCCCATAATTAATAGGACAATTATTTATTAAATTATTATAAAAAATATTATATTTAAATTATTATTATGTAATATTGAAAAACGTATTCACTAAAGTCATTATTATAAAGCGTTACCGATAAAACATTTTAAAAAGTCTGAAACAGTGACACTTCAAGTCCATCTGACGATGACAACCCAGTAACCTAGATAAACGGAAAGACGCCCATATACAGTATGCTCTCTATGTAGACAGCTCACTAGATTTTGAGACACAACCATTGACAGCTGGTGATCTCTGCATGCCCTAAACTAGTGCACCTGCAAACAAAACTAAATTTTAAACCACATGAGAATATCGCATGATGTAATACGGACCTTGTACAGCGCCCTGATGTTCTCCTCTCCGAAGATATTGCTGAGGGTTTGGTAGAAGCCGCTGGCCGCCCTCCTGAGGCTGTTCTGACTGCTGGACTCCCTCTTGCTTCGCGCTGCCTCAGTCAGTAGGACGAAGGCCAAAAACACGCTGAAAACCACGGCCAATTTTGCTCCCTTCATCCTAATGGACTACCTGACAACCGGCGATGTGCAATGGAGAAAAGTCCGAACGGCAGCGGTCGGATAAAGCTTATAATAGACTGAATAAAGAGGTGTGATGTGCCGGAAGGAGATGCTGCAGAGAGATGGAGGAAGAAGCTGTGCGCGGCTAAAGTGTGAAGAAACGAAACGTGAGCAGCGCCGGAAGTACGAAAATATTTTAGAATAAAGGTTTTAAAATTGACCTAATTATTATTTTTTTTATTATTGGCTAAGGCTTCTACCCAGAATTTAAAATTAAACGGTACAGAATAATATTAAAAGCTTCATTAAATAAGGAATGCAGAAAAAGAGACTTTCTCAAAAACTATAGCTGCAAGCAGTGAATATCAGGGTTCAAGTGTTTTAAGGCATTTAGGCACAAAATGAAAAAGACATTATTTAGCAAGCTTGTAACTACCCAAATCAATGACAAAATAGCATTTTTGGCAAATCCAGGTAATTTACCATAGAAATATTATGGTTTTTAACGGTTCTGACTGTTATAGCGCCAGCTGTGGTCCAATCTCCTCAAAACTTTGCATGCTTGTTTAGAATCACCTGTTGCATGTGCTCAAGATGTTTGTGAAGTTTTGAGTTTTCCTTTAGGCTTTATAGGATTTTGGGTAAATCCGGACAAGCCTCTTTTTTAAATGACCCCGTTATAGCTTCCAAATTCCAATTTATTTATTTATTTAGAATTATTTTCCTAGAGAGTCCAGAGAATTGTGCTGCAGTGTTTTTTCCAGATTGAGTGAAAAACCTAGGAGTAGTTCACAAAAGTAGTTTTTTTTTTTTTTTACATCTCAATCATTTAACAAAAGATTTAATTTACAGCATTGGTTCTAGAGGCAAAGTTGTCCAGAATGAGGAGTTATATCATATTATGATACAAATATTGCATGTATGTGCGAAAAACCGCACAATGTACAATATTTTTTCCTTTGAAAAATGCAATATCGCCCTCAGTGGCCAATTTCTTTCAAATTTCTCGCAGACATTTGGGGCAATAAGTCAAACAGGCCCACCGAGTTTCATTCTGATTGGCCTCAATTAACCTTGTCTAAATAGGTGCTCAAACTTCGTCTGACAATATCGGCCATGTTTTGTTTTGTTTTTTGAGACACTTGTGGCACTTTGGACCAAGACCATGCACAGCGGTTTTCCCTATAATAGCACTACTAAATGGCCAAGCTCTGCAATCCTGTGACCTCAGATTGAGCTCTTACATAAGTGTTCTGAGTTTGGCAAAGATATCTCATTCTGTTCTGGAGTTATAGGCATTTTACTAAAAGTGGCCCGCCCCTTTTGAACGTTTTGGCATCCCTTTGTGACAGTGAGTAGAATGTTCAACTTTTTTTAATAATTATTGATATTCGCTCTCCAGATAATCTTTCTGCACTGGTTTGGTTCCGATCAGGTGAAAAACCTAGGACTAGTTCACAAAGGTAAGGTTTGGCAAAAAACCCAATACCCGAAAATTTTGCAGGCTCACGATCGAATCTGAGGGATGTGTTTTGTCCGACATAAGACACTTGAGCCTGCAACTGGCGGTTTAGGAGTTATCAAGTCTCTACGACTTACGGTTTGGTCTGCACGATCAGTTTTACATGGAGATTGCTGATCCTTGGCTGTTCAAACAATTACAATTGGGTTTCAGTGCTTCGTGCTCAAAACCCTAAAAAGTCTGCAATGGAAGGTTCCTAAACATGAGTTTAGTAAAAATTCACAATATTAGTTTTTACTGTATTTTTGATCAAATAAATGCAGTCTTGATTGCATAAGCAATTTTTCAAAGGCATTTAAAAAACTATACCCAAACTTTTGAATGGTAGTGTATTGTAAAATAACAAGCTACTGTGTATCCAATGACTTAAATAACATCATGCTTATTTAAAGACATGGTTTATTAACAAAATAATACATATCTGAAAGTGACAGTACACAGAAAAATAAATTGTCATGATTTACTCACCCAAATTGTCATCTCTTGTCATGTTCAATACAAGAAAGTAAATCATGACAGAATTATTTTTCAGTGAACTATTCCTTTACAATTGCTGATTTACAAAGATATGGTTTACATATTTTTTAGTATTCTTCTGGTTTATAAACAGACACTTGGATGTTTCTGTCCTCAGTTGGGTTTGAAGTATTTCAGTATGTTACCCTGGCTGCCTTTAGCAGCACTCTTCTTGTCTTTGGTATTGGAGGTTTTATGTGAGTGTTTGGATGGGATTTTAAGGACCAGTTTCTGCTGTCTCCACTCAGTTAATAACTCCCTTTGCACATCAGCAGGAAGTTGTGAGAACACATAAGGGTCCACATTTGCAGGGACATCTGATTGAGGTGCCTGAGTGGCGGGTGGGCTATCATGACTTTCTGTGGCTTTGAGTCCAGAATCTAATTCCACAGAGGACTGAGCAGATGACAAAGTCTTGCCGAGTTCATGAAATGCAGGATTTCTGTTATAATATAGTGCTGACTCACTAGGTTCTGGTATTGGTTGGTTAAAAGCCAACGTGGAATGATCTGCTGGGTCAACAACTTTAGAAGATGTGTCAGAGGGACCGTAATTGAACTGTGCAGAGTCTTCATTTTGAAAACTGGAAATCAGCTCCATCTGAATGTGTTCAGGAAGGAGTTTGAATACTTCTGGATCAACACCCGGAGGGAGTTTTGAACACGTTTTCTCGGAAGCATTGCTCATACAAGACTCTCTTGTGTTCATGTTTGTAATTTGTGAGTGTTCTAAAGCAGGCTGTCTGGGTGATGTGGAGTTGATTAAAGATGGCTGTGTTTGTAATTCTTGGTTTGGAGATATCAATGTGCGTTTTACTGGTTTCATGCTGTTACATGTTTTATCTTCTTTATGTAAAACATCTGCCTGAGTGAACTGGGAATTTGCAGCAGGCTTACAGATATCAGGTTCCACCTGGTGAGAAGGCAAAAGACAGATTATTAACTTTTGCTGTTTTCAAGTTAGTGCTGCCGTAAATGAGCAGATACAGTGCCTTGCGAAAGTATTCATACCCTTTCTTTTTTTTTTCATGTTTTGTTATGTTGCTGCCTTATGTTATGCTTTAAATTACTTTTTCCCCACATCAATCTACTCTCCATACACCATAATGGCATAATTTAGTGCAAAATAAAAAAACTTAAAAGATTCCATTGCATAAGTATTCATACCCTTATCTGGGACAGTTGAAATTCAGCTCAGGAGCACTCAAATCACTTGTAGATGTTACTACACTTTGAGTGGAGTTACCCTGTGGCAAATTCAATTGAATGGGTGTGAAACAAGATTCTCTGGTCTGATAAACCTCAATTTCCAAGTATCATGTTTGAAGAAAACCAAGCACTGCTCATCAGTTGCAGAGTACCATCCCAAAAGTAAAGTGTGCTGGTAGCAGCCTCATGCCGTGGGGCTGTTTTTTCAGAGGCAGGGACTGAGGGACTCTTTAGAGTAGAAGAAAGGCTAAATGCACCAAAGTATAGAGACAGCCTTAATGAAAACCCAGTCCAGAGCATTAAGAACCTCAGACTGGGCAGAAGGTTCGCCTTTCAATAGGACAACAACCTTAAGCACACAGCAAGAGTGGCTTATAAAGAACTCTGTGAATGTCCTTGAGTGGCCCAGCCAGAGCCTGGGCTTGAACCCAATCAAACATATCGGGAGAAGGCTGAAAATGTCTGCCATCCAAGCTAGCAGAGCTTGAGAGGTGAAGAGGTAAGGCAAAGATGTCAAATGCTGATGTGCAAATCTTGTTGCATCATACACAAAAAGACTTGAGGCTGTAAAAGTGCTTCAGCTAAGTACTGAGTTAAGGGTATGATTATTTATGCAATGTACTTCAGTTTCTTTATTTTTAAAAGATTTATGAAGTTGTGACAATTATGTCATTATAGTGTATGGAGTGTAGATTGAGGTGGAAAAAAGATTGACATAATGCTGCAACCAAAAAAATGTAAAAAGGGGTATGAATACTTTTGCAAGGCAATGTAAAAGGCTTAATATGTAGTTGTCAGTTAGCAAGAATTCATTTGTAACTGAGTTATTTATTCACAAATACATAAAATAAATATATACTAGTGTTCAAAGGTTTGGGGAAAGTATGATTTATTATTTTTTTTTAAGAAAATATTCAGCAAGAATGTATTAAATTGATCAAAAGTGGCAATAAAGAAATGTATAATGTTACAAAACATTCCTATTTTAAATACAAATTCATAACAACGAGAAATGTTTCTTGAGCACCAAATCAGTAATTTCTGAAATATCATGTGATATCCACTGAAGACTGGAGTAATTGCTGCTGAACAGAAATAAATTGCATTTTGAAATATTTAAAAATATAAAACTGTTATACTGTTTTAAACTGTAAAATTATTAATTGTAGTTTTTGTACTGTTTTTATAATTAAATAAATGCAGCTTTGGTGAGCATAGGATACTTGTTCTAAAACATTACAAAAAAACGTACCAGCCCAACTTTTGAACGGTAGTGTTTATATTCATAAATATAAATAAAACAAAAGGTTCATCTTAAAAATGATTTTTTTAAATCAGGTTTTATTAAAAATATTAAAATCTCTATGGCTCACAACTAAGGAAAAGCCCCATTAAAGCTCAGACTTTTGAAAAACAGAAAGCATAAGCTCAACTGTAAAATAAAAAAATAAAAAAAAATTTGCAGACTATTCTGTTCTAATATAATGAATTAACTCTAAAATAAGAAAAATCATACACACTGACCTGCTGTTGTGATGTCATTTGTGATGTTGTAGGAGATTTTTGTGTAAAGAAAGAGGCGATGGAGCTCTTGCTGGAGCTTTTAGCCTGCAGGTTACTAAAGCACACATTCAGCAGGGTCAGATGGAACGGCTCACGGGTGTCCACCATTTTATGAAACAGCTTCATTGACAGTGACAGTAACTGGGGCACAGCCTCACTGCTTCCTAATACGAAAATGTACAAAAATGAGACAATAAAAATTGTGTACATTATGGAATTATACAATTAAAGCATGTCAAAGAACAGAGCTGTACCACATGTGATCTTGAGCCCGGTGTGGTTGGGTATAGGACACTGTCGGCTCTCTCGATTAAACCAGCGATTGGTGACTGTGTATCTGCGAATCGTTAGTCTGAATGTGTGTGGTTGCCTGCCATCTTTGTGCATCCTAGACAGAATTCAAACAGGGAAACAAACTATAAACATGCCAAACTAACATCTATAACTTTGTTTTGATATTGTAAAATATATGTATTCACCTCTCAGTAAGACTGGTGAGTAGTTCCTCAGTTTTTTTGTTAACTTCCTCCAGTGTGGACATTTTCTTGAATGAGTCCTCATCGCTGAGAGACTAAAATATATAAATTACCTCACTGGTGACTTTAGATTTCATTTAGCATCATACTAGCACTGTTTGTGAATCAGAGCTTGTAAACATTATGTCTCACAAATATTAGAATAAATACACTATATGATTTTTTTGTGTCATTAAAAATTTTCTTCAGCGAGGTTGCGTTAAATTTGTAAAAAAAAAAAAAAAAACAGTAAAGACATTTATAATGTTAAACATTAAAAAATAAATAAATTTTGTTCTTTTGACCTCTCTATTAATCAATCCTGAAAACATGTATTGTGGTTTCCACAAAAATATTAAGCTGCACAACTGTTTTTAACATTGATAGTAATAAGAAATAATTTTTCTGTAATGGCTGCTGAAAATTCAGCTTTAATAATAAAAAAAATGACATTTTAAAATGTACTTAAATAGAAATCAGCTATATTAAATGGCTATAATATTTCACAGTATCACTGTGCATAACTATCTTTAATCAAACAGATGTGCTAAATAAATAAAATAGATTTTAAAAAGCATTTTTAAGCATGAAAAAGATTTTATTTGATTTATTTGATTCAAAGTACAGTCAAATTTTGAAATATTTTTACTATTTGTGTTTTCTATTTGAATCTATTTTAAAATGTCATTTATTCCTGTGATTTCAATGCTGAATTTTTATCATCATTACTCCAGTCACATGATCCTTCAGAAATCATTCTAATATTCTGATTTGCTGCTCAATAAACATTTATTATTATAATTTTGTTGAAAACAGCTGAGTAGGATTTTTTTAGGTTTCTTTGATGAATACAAGGTTCAGAAGAACAGAATTGATCTGAAATAGAAATCTTTTGTAACATTATAAATGTCTTCATCATTACTTTTGATCAATTTAAAGCATCCTTGCTAAATAAAAGTATAAATTTCCATAATTTCTCCCCCCTCAAAAAAAAAAAAACACAAATTATACTGGCTCCAAGCTTTTAAATGGTATAATATTACTTTTATTTCAGATAAATGCTAATCTTTGGAATCTTGAAGAAAAAAAAAATATTCAGCTGTTTTAAATATTGATGATAACAATACAAAAATCTTTCTTGAACAGCAAATCAGCATATTAGAATAATTTTTGAAGGATCATGTGACACTGAAGACTGGAATAATGTTAAAAATGTAGCTTTGTTCACAGGAATAAATTACATTCGAAAATATATTCAAACTGAAAGCCGTTATTTTAAATAGTACAAATATTTCACAATATCACTGCTTTAACTGTATTTTGAATCAAATAAATGCAGGCTTGGTGAGCAGAAGAGACTAATTTAAAAAAAAAAACAATCTTACTGTTCAAAAACTTCTGACTGGCAGTGTGTGTCAACTTGAGTTTAAAAGTTTTTGCAGACTGACTAAATGTACATGTAAAATGTGTAACAAAAAAAAAAAAGCCTTTCAATATATAATAACCTGTGGAGGGCCCGCCGGCGTGACTGGAGAGTCATCGATGCCACAGACGAGGTTTTGAATCCTTTTAGCGTTCACTTCACCAAACTCCTTCACCAAGTCAGGCAGAGGATATAACTGTAGATCTCTCACGCTGACCAGACCCAAAGCCTTCAGCTTCTCACGTGTCTTGTAGCCAATCCCTATAAACCCAGATAACCCAGATAGTTTACAGAAAATAAACTTTGCAGCACGCAATAAGTGAGATTGTATGTCAATTTACCAGGTACTTTGATTAGTCCTGTGAGGCTGCTCATGAGCTCAGCGGTGCTGTAAGGCAGGAGGGTGGTTTGCTGGTTTGGTTTAAAGGTTCCAGACACTAGTTTGGCTAAGAGTTTGTTGTTAGCGACGCCAGCACAGCCAGTTAGTCCCAGCGTGCTGAAAATGGCCTGTCTCATCTCAGCAGCGATCACAGAGCCGACAGCCAGTCGGGCGTTCTCCTCATCAACCGCCATACCTGAAGATAAACATGATTTATTATGACCAGAAACTCTAGCAATTCTCACAATTTCCTTGGAAAACTAAACAAGTAAAGAATACATTTAATTCATCCAGTTTTAAAAACAGCAAACTAGTCCTAATGCTTTCCCAAAAGCATTGTAAGCCTAAATTGATTGTAGAACTATTGTCATCAATAGAGCTACGATCAACTTGGGCTTACAATGCTTTTGGGAAACGCAGCCTTTGGGGCCGTTCACATGTAGCGTCTTTTGCGCTCAAGTTCGTTATTTCAAATGTAGACGCGCGGCTTGCGCGCGCATAATGGAAGCGACGCGGTCGCGACGCGCTCGTTTTTTCCAGGCGCGTCCGCGCCGCATCGAGATAAAAACATCTCAACTTTTCAGAATGCCGCAAGCGCACCGCAGGTCATGTGACATGAACCAACCAATCAGCTTCCTCACGTTTTTCCGTTACATTGAAACCTCAGCAGAAACATGGAGGAGCAGCTCATCATTGTGGTCCAGGGATTTCCTGAACTTTATGATTTGTCAAGACCAAATTATTTTGACACTAATGGAGACGCATAGGCTTGGAGCTAGAGCGCAGCTGATGGTTGATTAGAAACGGCAGACGCTTCCGGAGCGCTTTGTTGATAAAGGAAGAAAGCGGCGCGCCTAGCGTTTTCCACGCGTTTTTAGGCGCGACATGTGAACGGCCCCTTTATCTGTAACCAATGGCCTACAACCAATAGATTTAATACTGTTAGTATATTTCTGAAGTGCTGCTCCGACTCACATTCATGTTTGTATATGTGTCCATTGAAGGAGAGATCTGAAATACGGGTCTCCTCCAGTCTTTTCTCCACCATTTCTGTAACGTCCATGAAGTTTTCATCAAAGCCCAGCCTTTCCACTAGAGGGCAGTATGACATTAGCAATTCTATGGAGACAAAGTCAATGTCAAAGTCTGGTTTATAATCAGGGAAGCAGGGAGCTTTGATTGTAATCTTAGTAGATAAGTAGATCAGACAAAGGCATTACAATTGGTATTTAACTTAACAGTTACATTCAAAAGTTTGAAGTCAGTAAGATTTTTTTTTACATTTTTGGAAAAAAGTCTGGTATACTGACTGAGGATGCATTTATAATTTGACTATGAATACAGTAAAAACAGTAATGTGAAATGAATTACATTTGAGATATATTTTGAGTCTTCAGTGTCACATGATCATCCAGAATTCATTCAAATATGCTGATTTGGTCCTCAAGAAATATTTTAAATTATTATCAATGTTAAAAATAGTTGTGCTGCTTAATACGTTTGTGGAAATCATTATACATTTTTTCAAGATTCTAATGAACGAAAGTTTTAAAAAACAGCATTTATTTGAAATTGATTTTTTTATGACAATGACAAAGTCTTTTTGTCAATTTAATGCATTCTTGCTAAATAAAAGTATTAATTCCTTTAAAAAAATTGTACTGACCACAGACTTTTGAATGGTAGTGTATAAAACGTAAAATGAAAATCTTTATAGAAGTTTATCTATTATAGTATTGTATGTTCATTAAATTATGTATAATACATAATCATATCAAATACACAAATACGCTTCACAGACATCGATAATAAAGTTATATACACCACCAGTCAAAAGTTTGTGAGATTTTTGTTTTTTTTAAAAGTCTCTTCTGCTCACCAAGCATTTATTTGTTGTAAAGTACAGCAAAAACAGTAAAATCTTAAAATATTTGTACTATTTAAATAACTGTTTTCTATTTAAATATATATTTTTAAAATGTAATTTATTTATGTGATTTCAAAGCTGAATTTTAGCATTATTCCTCCAGTCACATGATCCTTTAGAAATCATTCTAATATTCTTATTTGCTGCTTAAAATTTAGCTTTGATCATAGGAATAAATTACATTTTAAAATATATTCAAATAGAAAACAGTTATTTTAAATAGTACATATATTTCACTGTTTTTGCTGTACTTTGGATCAAATAAATGGAGGCTTGGTAAGAAGAAGAGACTAAAAAAACATTAAAAATCTTACTGTTCAAAAACTTTTGACTGATAGTGTAACAAATAATAAAAATGGATGATCTTACCAGTGACTTTGTAGGAAATCTCTCTGTAATGGGTGAGATCTTCTCCTTTCACTAGCACCAGCTGTGGGCATTTCTCCACTGCATCAGTGACTGACATCAGTTTATTCACGCCATGCTCTCTTGCCACATAATTACATGTCACAATAATATATTTCTGCTGTATCCCTAAGAAACCAAAGATACAGCCAGAGAGGAGTGTGTATTGTCTTTGCAACTGCATTAGGATATACTGTATTTGTTGTATATCTTATTCTACGTGAACAACGTTGTACAATTTATATTCTGTAGTGTTTTACCAAGAGGTTTGGTCCGGAGGGCTGGATTTCGGATCATCTCAACTTGTGCATAGAAGCAGTCCAGGTCAAAGTGCAGGATTACCCTCTGAGATACGGATGTAACTCTGTTAGTGGAACTTTTTTCTGGAAAAAAAAAAGACACAAAAGTTCAGTTACTGTAGATACTGTATAACGTTACCTGACAGGCTGTTCAACAAACCTTGTTGCAGTCTATTCATATTGAGCATTTGGACTAAGCAAATGTAAGTATCACGAGTCAGCAGTCGATAATATTCTCGAAATAATTAAAAATATATATTTTATATTCAAGTTCACATTGTCGTCCAGTTATAAACCCACCTGTCTCCAGCATGTCTGACTCTAAACTGCGATCCCAGTCATTGTCTCCCTCCTCGTCTGTGTCCATCTTTACTACAACGCAAGGGACAATTATATGGCTATACGATACGTACAAAGAAATAAAATAACACTTTTAATCAACAACAGCAAAACATGTCGCCACCAAAATCAAAACATAAACCCGCTGCTTACAAGCAACGTTTTACTGCCACCTAAAGGTCTGGAGCAAAATACACGGATAATATACACAATAGTAATAATAAATATTTTTTCTTTACTGAGTCGGTTAAATTGAATGATACAATACAGAAACAATTATATCAATCATAAAATAAATATATAATTAATTCAATATCTTTATATTAATTAATTGAATAAAATAAAAAGAATATTATAAAACTGCTGATGTTATACACACATATACCAGTCAAAAGCTTTTGAACAGTAAGATTTGTAATGGTTTTTAAAGAAGCCTCTTCTGCTCACCGAGCCTGCAATTATTTGATCCAAAGTACAGCAAAAAAAATAAAATTGTGAAATATTTTTACTATATAAAATAGCAGTTTTCCATTTGAATATTTTTTTTGTTTGTTTAATCGGCATATTCATCAAAATAGACACAAGCTTAGGGTAGAGTGGGGGAAAACGCCCCCCTTAAGGAAAATGTGACATTACAGTGAAACAAAACATAAATGTGACTAGAACTGCCATCCCGGTTTTGAGTGACTATGGCAGGAGTTATTCACCAAATATTAAAATTGCTCAGCCTTCATAATTAATTAGTATTTTGACTGAACATATTTTTGTAAAAAGGGGGCGTTTTGCCCCAGCTGAGGGGTAAAATGCCCCCTTTCTTACCAACCAGTTTGCTTCATAGATCAACAGCAAAATGAACAGACTATAGTTTTTAATCTCTAAAAGTAAAAGGCAAGTAATGTATCAACATGTATATATATTAATATTTATTTGAGGAATGTCCAAAATATCCAAATTTTTTAACATTTATATTTATACATATAACTAAGCCATGCAAACAAATATGTTGAGGTGATTTTTTTATTGTGTTCAAATATTTTGATTTTACCACCTAGTTATACTGCATTAAGTGTAAAACAAAGGATTTGATGGACAGAAATATGTTATTATAGTAATTTTAATAGAGAGAAACTATGCCCTCTGGGGGGCGTTTTACCCCACAATCTATGTCTTTTTTTTAAAAAATACAATTATATTCATTATAAATAACATATCCTCTCAAACTACAGACTTCACTATTCATCTATCATACATCACTGTGGCATCCTACAGAACAATATTCTCACACTTGTTTACTAATATCTGAAAATTATAGCATTTTCCATGAAATCCTCTTATCTTCAAACACGTCGCTGGTGTCAGCTTTTTCAAGGAGATTTGTTTATCCCCGTTGTCAACGTAGTGCATAGCAACAGTGAAAATGTATCTTGATTTTCTCTAGTGGTTATTTTGGGAAAAACAGGTAGGGGGGCATTTTCCCCCCACACGAGCCCGACGGGTGTCACGTATCTGGTCGATCCTGTCATCATGAACTCTTGCACAACACATATTGGACTTCATTCCCCACAAGCCACTGCAGACTGCACCAATCACTGCACACACCTGCTCCTCGTTTTCCACTGCACTGATTGCTGCACACACCTGTTTCACATTTACCCACATGCATTTAAGCCACAGACACACACACTTCCGGGCGATATTGTTCCATCTGGTCATTATTTCCGAGCGTTTCTTTCCGTGTTTGTTTTCCCTGTGTTTGATTCCTTGACTCCTTCCCGTGTTTTATTCTCGCTGCCAGCCCCGACCTTCTGCCTGCCCCTTTGTGTTTGTTTATTTTGTGTTACCTAATAAATGCTGCGAATGGATCCGCACGTTTCTGACCTTCCCTGTGACAACGGGCAGCATCGAGCTTGCCTTCAGCGCAGTTTGAAGAGTTGCGCGATCATGCGCACGCAATAAAGCTTGCCACAAAACAAACTCAGCCTTCCAGAGCCTCCGCTGGTTCAGCCCAGCCTTCCAGAGCCTCTGGTCAGTCGTCGCCCCACCTTCGCCTCTGGACTCTACTCCTCCGGCTGCGCCTCGTCACTCCGTCCTACCGGCTCTGTGGACCTCCTCCCTCCCGTGGGCACAGCCTCGATCCTCTGTCACTCCGGCTCCGCTGCGTACCTCCGGACCTCCATCTCCGCCGGGGTCGCCAGAGCCTTGGGTTCCGCCTTGGCCCTCCGGATCCTCTGTGTCACCTAGGACCGTCGACTCTCCGGTTCTCCCTCGGGCTCCACCTCCGTCGGTCGGCCCCATGCAGGAGCCAACCCTTCCTCCACCATGGCTTCTCCCTCCATCGGCTCTGCCTCAGTCCGTACTTCCAGTACCCCTACATGGACCTGGCCCTCCATCCCTCCCCCTGTTCCGCCTCCGCTCCACCCCCCTCCAGGTTGTATTAGGTGGTTAGAGCGTCTTGAAGCCGCTCCTTGGGGGGGGGGGGGGGGGGGGGCTCTGTCACGTATCTGGTCGATCCTGTCATCATGAACTCTTGCACAACACATATTGGACTTCATTCCCCACAAGCCACTTCACCAATCACTGCACACACCTGCTCCTCGTTTTCCACTGCACTGATTGCTGCACACACCTGTTTCACATTTACCCACATGCATTTAAGCCACAGACACACACACTTCCGGGGTGAAGTCTTATTGTTCCATCTGGTCATTATTTCCGAGCGTTTCTTTCCGTGTTTGTTTTCCCTGTGTTTGATTCCTGGACTCCTTCCCGTGTTTGATTCTCGCTGCCAGCCCCGACCTTCTGCCTGTTTTTTGACGACGATTTCTGCCTGCCCCTTTGTGTTTGTTTGTTTTGTGTTACCTAATAAATGCTGCGAATGGATCCGCACGTCTCTGACCTTCCCTGTGACAACGGGCAGCATCGAGCTTGCCTTCAGCGCAGTTTGAAGAGTTGCGCGATCATGCGCACGCAATAAAGCTTGCCACAAAACACAGGCAGAGGTAATTACCATGAATGTGTCGGGGGAAATAGTAAGGTAATATTAAAAAAAAAATTAAGCTTACGATCCTGACATGCCATTTCCTCATTGGACGCTCTTTAGAGAGAATTGCATTTTTAAGGATTTCATAGCCTAAAAGATTTTGCTTTTGGTTTCGGTTCATTATTGTAATACGCTTCTGTTCAAGACCAAGATGACAGAAGCTCATCTTCTATGCAAGTGTGTCGGACAGGGGGTAATAGTAGAACAGATTAAGGCCCCGATCACACCGAACGCGTCTTTTAATTCTAAAAACGCGAGGCGCACAGCACTGCCTTTTTTTGGTGACTTTTAATAAAAGAGCAGTGTGCTGCGGTTTTTTTATGTTGCTAAGCAACGACCAAAACAGCTGTCCTGTCAGTCAAATCAAAGGATTATAGCGCTAGCGCTCTAAAATCTTAGTTTTTTGCTGTTAAGTAAACTATCATATTAGCAGAAACCCTAAATAATACAGCTCCGGGTTACCCACGACAGACACCAAAGGTTTCTCCTCTAATTCTTGCAGTCTCCGGACTTTTTAAGCAACGGTAAACTTTCGTCACCACAACAGAAGGCCCGCCTCTCCATTCATTCGATTGGACAATGGAAAAGAACGCGAATGACGTTGGGCGTTTTTCCCATAGATATATATACACGTATATATATCTATGGTTTTTCCGCTCAGAGTTGATTTTTTTTCAACTTCAGGCGCTCAGAGCGCTCCTGCAAAAACGCGAGGCGCAGCAGGCGGCGAAAACGTGAGGCGCCGGGGGCGCATAAACAGCGCGCAGAACGCTCACTGCCAACAGAAAACCATTCAAAAGAGGCGCCTCCAACTGCAAAAACGCATTCGGTGTGATCGCGGCCTAACAGGGGCCCTTGGCGACGGGGAGCCCATCGCGAACCCCTCCCCTCCCACTGAACGTGGTCTTCTATGTTTTCTTTTTTTATAAAGTCACACAGTTTTGTTGATATTGTGAGTGCACACAAATAAACGTAGACCTAAGCTTTACAGGTCCGAATAATGTATTACTCTTACCTTTATGAGCAAAAATTATGCAGTATTTTAAGTTGTTTCCAGTGCAAGTGATCCTGTAAGCCCAAAATTAGCTTTCACTTTCCGCATGCACAAACGATTGGATATGGGTCTAACAGCGTACAATTATATAGGTTAGCCTAAATGTTTAAACTAACATGTATAATATGATTGAACAGTTTAATATCCAGAGATTTTATTTCAGACAAGTCGTGATTATTTGAGAAGGCTAAATTGATCAAACATAGGCTATGTTCGACTCGCTGGTCGTTTTGAAAATCAAAAACTAACATTTAACGAACAAACAAATGCTCCAAACACTTTTCTAAATTAACTTAAAATAATAACGAAACGAAATATAATATAATCTCTTTGTCATTGCATACAAAACTGAACTATTTATGCATGCTTCGCGTTGCGGCTGCGCTTGTGAGAGTGCTTGAAGTCGCCGCAACTCAAAGAGGTGGAGGGGTTGAGAGCGTATTCTACATTACACATCATAGAAGTTTATTATATTTATTTCTAATATTGTGTTTTGTCAATGTCCGTGTTAATTTATAAAATAAAATTATTATTATAAAAAACTCCACTCTTGCTGGTTGGGGGGGCCAATGGGGTGGCCAGTGTCATTTTAGGGGTGGCCGCGGCCCCCCCTGGCCCCCCCCTTGGAGGCGCCACTGGGGAGCATAACCAGAAAAAAAGTTCTCCATGAAATGTAACAACAAATGTATTCATTTGTTTTAAAGACTTTTTCAAAACTTTTATTTCTGATAAAAATAAATTACATTTTGATATGCATTTAGCAAATTTCTGTTTATGAATATAGCCTAATATTTGCCTTGCAAAATGTATCAAGGGCAGGGTCAATGCAGCTAGCTATCAGGAGATTTCGGAGCACTTCATGCTTCCATCTGCTGAAAAGCTTTATGGAGATGAAGATTTCATTTTTCAGCACGACCTGGCACCTGCTCACAGTGCCAAAACCACTTGGCCTGCCAACTCTCCTGACCTGAACCCCATAGAGAATCTGTGGGATATTGTGAAGAGAAAGTTGAGAGACGCAAGACCCAACACTCTGGATGAGCTTAAGGCTGCTATCGAAGCATCCTGGGCCTCCATAACACCTCAGCAGTGCCACAGGCTGATTGCCTCCATGCCACGCCGCATTGAAGCAGTCATTTCTGTAAAAGGATTCCCGACCAAGTATTGAGTGCATAACTGAACATAATTATTTGAAGGTTGACTTTTTTTGTATTAAAAACACTTTTCTTTTATTGGTCGGATGAAATATGCTAATTTTTTGAGATAGGAATTTTGGGTTTTCATGAGCTGTATGCCAAAATCATCAATATTAAAACAATAAAAGGCTAGAACTACTTTCAAATGTGTGTAATGAATCTAAAATATATTAAAATCTAATGGTTATCAGTACATTACAGAAAATGATGAACTTTATCACAATATGCTAATTTTTTGAGAAGGACCTGTACATTCTATTAATCTGTTGAAACGCATCGATGTGAAGGTTCGACAAAGACACGATCAGTGAACTGTCAGTGCGCACCTGATGCTCATAAACACCGATCCATGGGTGAGCATTCATTATAAAACACTCACAGGACAGTAATTTGGACAACTAGGCAAATGTTTTGAAATTTCATGCAAAAATACGAGAGCGCGCATAGCTTGTGAATCAATAGCGGACTTATGCGAGCAGCGTGCCTAATGTACGACTATGATATACACGAATGTTATACATTAGGCACGCGCAAGTTTGCTATTACCTTTAGATTAGCGCGACGGTTTACTTCATGCATGCAGCCGAGAGATGTAATTCTGCAAAACTGTGTCTTGTCCGTCTCCATCTTTGTGTTTGTTCTCCCACTCACCAAGCAATCAGTAGTTTCCGGTGCGCGATGGATTAGGCTATGGTTAGACGTCTATTAGACGTATATATGTAGTCGTTTAATAGCGGTCTAATTGATGACTAGTCTATTCTTGGGCTATGGTTAGACGTCTATTAGACATATACATATAGTCATTCAATAGCTGTCTGATTGTGTATTCTTGGGCTATAGTTAGACATCTATTAGACGTATATATGTAGTCGTTTAATAGCGGTCTAATTGACGACTAGTCTATTCTTGGGCTATGGTTAGACGTCTATTAGACGTATATATGTAGTCGTTTAATAGCGGTCTAATTGATGACTAGTCTATTCTTGGGCTATGGTTAGACGTCTATTAGACGTATATATGTAGTCGTTTAATAGCGGTCTAATTGATGACTACACTGTAAAAAAAAAGCCGTAAAATTTACGGGAAAAACCTGGCAGCTGTGGTTACCAGAGTTTTCCCGTAAAAAATAGTAGCAATGTTTACGGTAACATGTTTTACATTTTATGGTTTTCAGGTAAGTAAATTTACAGGTAAATACCGTCATTTCTAGAGTTGTGACGTTCGTCGTTCGCGAACGAACCGATTCTTTTGAACGGCTCATAAACATGAACGATGGGAGCCGGTTCGCGGCTGGGTGGGAGCCGTTCTTTCTGTCGTTCTTTTTTCCTATGCGTGTTTCACACAGATGCACACAAATTATTCCCGGATGGTCTACTACTTAATTTAAGATTACGAAGTGTGGATCAATGCACACTCTAACGGCTAATATTGCCCACAACACATTGCCCGGTGAACGAGGATCCGATTAGGACTACAAACACACATAAAAAGTGTTAAAAAACTACAAACATGGCGGATAAGCGCGACCAACTGACAGGTAGAGAAAGGGGTTTTAGTGATAAATATCAATGTGTAACCTAATGAAAAATATTTATTTAATGTTATCCATGGTATATTTCATGTGCAGCAACATTATGAACTTTTATAATGATAGGTTTGGTCATTAACTTTTAAATGCATCATTATGCATACACGAGCAAAGTTCTCGGCCTAAAAGACTCGTACAAGAATGTGCCTTTTAATTTCTCTCTAATACGGTAGGAAATCAAATTAAACGAAATGTAGATAATATTAACTGACAGGGCAGTTTAAACAGTGACAGGATTTAGGTAACTAAGCAACAGACGAAGTAGTATGTCCCAAAGCTTGCCTACTATTCTGCTACATACTCAAAAGTATGTACTTTTTCCTCACAAAAAGAGTACATACTTTAAGGGCATAGTATAATTATGCGAATTGGGGCGCAGCAACACACTTTGTACTAAAGGTAGATCCAAAATAGTGATGTCACTGTCTAAGCAGAGGGATGTTGTGCAACCCTATATAGTCCACACATGACAAATGAGGTAATAATCAATATTTCAGAATAATTCAAACTCAGATATTGGTGTGTGATATCTGAGTTTTAATTATTTGACTACAAATCTCACCTCATCATTCCTCCCAGTGATTATTTCAAGGATAAACTGAGATGCCCCCAAGCTGGCTTCATAAAACTGACTTAATATTTAAAAAGAGCCAAAAGAGCCGTTCTTTTGAACGGCTCTTTGAAAGGAACGGATCACAAAGATCCGGATCCCCTCAAAGAGCCATAAATCCCATCACTAGTCATTTCACTGATATAATGGTAACATACCAACTTTTTGAAATACTGAAATCTGTTTTGTACCTTTGTAATACACTGATAACCACCAAAAGCAGGTGGTGATGACAACATCACATGATGAACTAAAGCCCATCACAAGGAGGTTTTAAATAATAACTTATATAGAAGGTACACAGTGTCATTCACACAAACACTAAACACCATCATGGTAACACACATAAAACTGAAATAATGCAAAAAACATTAATTTAACAACATTAGATGTAACATACAACCCTAATGTACAAAACGGCCAAGAAAAAACTAAGAAGAAAAAGTTATTTCAACAAAAAACATCAAATAAAAAAAATTAAAAACAGGGAATTCTGGGAATGTCAATTTACGGTTATTCACTGTAAATTTTACGTTCTTTTTAATTTTCAAAAACGGTATACTCCCGTAAAATTACATGCAGTTTTTCACCGTATATACAAAGGGAACTTACCGTTAACCATTTCACAGGTTTTTACCGTAGCATTTTTACAGTTTTTTACCGTTAAATTCACAGTCATTTTTTACAGTGTAGTCTATTCTTGGGCTATGGTTAGACGTCTATTAGACGTATAAATATAGTCATTCAATAGCTGTCTGATTGTCTATTCTTGGGCTATGGTTAGACGTCTATTAGACGTATATATGTAGTCGTTTAATAGCGGTCTAATTGATGACTAGTCTATTCTTGGGCTATGGTTAGACGTCTATTAGACGTATAAATATAGTCATTCAATAGCTGTCTGATTGTCTATTCTTGGGCTATGGTTAGACGTCTATTAGACGTATATATGTAGTCGTTTAATAGCGGTCTAATTGATGACTAGTCTATTCTTGGGCTATGGTTAGACGTCTATTAGACGTATATATGTAGTCGTTTAATAGCGGTCTAATTGATGACTAGTCTATTCTTGGGCTATGGTTAGACGTCTATTAGACGTATATATGTAGTCGTTTAATAGCGGTCTAATTGATGACTAGTCTATTCTTGGGCTATGGTTAGACGTCTATTAGACGTATAAATATAGTCATTCAATAGCTGTCTGATTGTCTATTCTTGGGCTATGGTTAGACGTCTATTAGACGTATATATGTAGTCGTTTAATAGCGGTCTAATTGATGACTAGTCTATTCTTGGGCTATGGTTAGACGTCTATTAGACGTATAAATATAGTCATTCAATAGCTGTCTGATTGTCTATTCTTGGGCTATGGTTAGACGTCTATTAGACGTATATATGTAGTCGTTTAATAGCGGTCTAATTGATGACTAGTCTATTCTTGGGCTATGGTTAGACGTCTATTAGACATATAAATATAGTCATTCAATAGCTGTCTGATTGTGTATCCTTGGGCTATGGTTAGACGTCTATTAGACGTATATATGTAGTCGTTTAATAGCGGTCTAATTGATGATAGTCTATTCTTGGGCTATGGTTAGACGTCTACTAGACATAAATATAGTCATTCAATAGCTGTCTGATTGTGTATTCTTGGGCTATGGTTAGACGTCTATTAGACGTATATATGTAGTCGTTTAATAGCGGTCTAATTGACGACTAGTCTATCCTTGGGCTATGGTTAGACGTCTATTAGACGTATATATGTAGTCGTTTAATAGCGGTCTAATTGACGACTAGTCTATTCTTGGGCTATGGTTAGACGTCTATTAGACGTATATATGTAGTCGTTTAATAGCGGTCTAATTGACGACTAGTCTATTCTTGGGCTATGGTTAGACGTCTATTAGACGTATATATGTAGTCGTTTAATAGCGGTCTAATTGACGACTAGTCTATTCTTGGGCTATGGTTAGACGTCTATTAGACGTATATATGTAGTTGTTTAATAGCGGTCTAATTGATGACTAGTCTATTCTTGGGCTATGGTTAGCCGTCTATTAGACGTATAAATATAGTCATTCAATAGCTGTCTGATTGTATATTCTTGGGCTATGGTTAGACGTCTATTAGACGTATATATGTAGTCATTTAATAGCGGTCTAATTGATGACTAGTCTATTCTTGGGCTATGGTTAGACGTCTATTAGACGTATATATGTAGTCGTTTAATAGCGGTCTAATTGACGACTAGTCTATTCTTGGGCTATGGTTAGACGTCTATTAGACGTATATATGCAGTTGTTTAATAGCGGTCTAATTGATGACTAGTCTATTCTTGGGCTATGGTTAGACGTCTATTAGACGTATAAATATAGTCATTCAATAGCTGTCTGATTGTCTATTCTTGGGCAATGGTTAGACGTCTATTAGACGTATATATGTAGTCGTTTAATAGCGGTCTAATTGATGACTAGTCTATTCTTGGGCTATGGTTAGACGTCTATTAGACGTATATATGTAGTCGTTTAATAGCGGTCTAATTGATGACTAGTCTATTCTTGGGCTATGGTTAGACGTCTATTAGACGTATAAATATAGTCATTCAATAGCTGTCTGATTGTCTATTATTGGGCTATGGTTAGACGTCTATTAGATGTATATATGTAGTCGTTTAATAGCGGTCTAATTGATGACTAGTCTATTCTTGGGCTATGGTTAGACGTCTATTAGACGTATAAATATAGTTATTCAATAGCTGTCTGATTGTCTATTCTTGGGCTATGGTTAGACGTCTATTAGACGTATATATGTAGTTGTTTAATAGCGGTCTAATTGATGACTAGTCTATTCTTGGGCTATGGTTAGACGTCTATTAGACGTATATATGTAGTCGTTTAATAGCGGTCTAATTGATGACTAGTCTATTCTTGGGCTATGGTTAGACGTCTATTAGACGTATAAATATAGTCATTCAATAGCTGTCTGATTGTCTATTCTTGGGCTATGGTTAGACGTCTATTAGACGTATATATGTAGTCGTTTAATAGCGGTCTAATTGATGACTAGTCTATTCTTGGGCTATGGTTAGACGTCTATTAGACGTATAAATATAGTCATTCAATAGCTGTCTGATTGTCTATTCTTGGGCTATGGTTAGACGTCTATTAGACGTATATATGTAGTTGTTTAATAGCGGTCTAATTGATGACTAGTCTATTCTTGGGCTATGGTTAGACGTCTATTAGACGTATATATGTAGTCGTTTAATAGCGGTCTAATTGATGACTAGTCTATTCTTGGGCTATGGTTAGACGTCTATTAGACGTATATATGTAGTCGTTTAATAGCGGTCTAATTGATGACTAGTCTATTCTTGGGCTATGGTTAGACGTCTATTAGACGTATAAATATAGTCATTCAATAGCTGTCTGATTGTATATTCTTGGGCTATGGTTAGACGTCTATTAGACGTATATATGTAGTCATTTAATAGCGGTCTAATTGATGACTAGTCTATTCTTGGGCTATGGTTAGACGTCTATTAGACGTATATATGTAGTTGTTTAATAGCGGTCTAATTGATGACTAGTCTATTCTTGGGCTATGGTTAGACGTCTATTAGACGTATATATGTAGTCGTTTAATAGCGGTCTAATTGATGACTAGTCTATTCTTGGGCTATGGTTAGACGTCTATTAGACGTATATATGTAGTCGTTTAATAGCAGTCTAATTGATGACTAGTCTATTCTTGGGCTATGGTTAGACGTCTATTAGACGTATAAATATAGTCATTCAATAGCTGTCTGATTGTCTATTCTTGGGCTATGGTTAGACGTCTATTAGACGTATATATGTAGTCGTTTAATAGCGGTCTAATTGATGACTAGTCTATTCTTGGGCTATGGTTAGACGTCTATTAGACGTATAAATATAGTCATTCAATAGCTGTCTGATTGTCTATTCTTGGGCTATGGTTAGACGTCTATTAGACGTATATATGTAGTCGTTTAATAGCGGTCTAATTGACGACTAGTCTATTCTTGGGCTATGGTTAGACGTCTATTAGACGTATATATGTAGTTGTTTAATAGCGGTCTAATTGATGACTAGTCTATTCTTGGGCTATGGTTAGCCGTCTATTAGACGTATAAATATAGTCATTCAATAGCTGTCTGATTGTATATTCTTGGGCTATGGTTAGACGTCTATTAGACGTATATATGTAGTCATTTAATAGCGGTCTAATTGATGACTAGTCTATTCTTGGGCTATGGTTAGACGTCTATTAGACGTATATATGTAGTTGTTTAATAGCGGTCTAATTGATGACTAGTCTATTCTTGGGCTATGGTTAGACGTCTATTAGACGTATATATGTAGTCGTTTAATAGCGGTCTAATTGATGACTAGTCTATTCTTGGGCTATGGTTAGACGTCTATTAGACGTATAAATATAGTCATTCAATAGCTGTCTGATTGTCTATTATTGGGCTATGGTTAGACGTCTATTAGATGTATATATGTAGTCGTTTAATAGCGGTCTAATTGATGACTAGTCTATTCTTGGGCTATGGTTAGACGTCTATTAGACGTATATATGTAGTTGTTTAATAGCGGTCTAATTGATGACTAGTCTATTCTTGGGCTATGGTTAGACGTCTATTAGACGTATAAATATAGTCATTCAATAGCTGTCTGATTGTCTATTCTTGGGCTATGGTTAGACGTCTATTAGACGTATATATGTAGTCGTTTAATAGCGGTCTAATTGATGACTAGTCTATTCTTGGGCTATGGTTAGACGTCTATTAGACGTATAAATATAGTCATTCAATAGCTGTCTGATTGTCTATTCTTGGGCTATGGTTAGACGTCTATTAGACGTATATATGTAGTCGTTTAATAGCGGTCTAATTGATGACTAGTCTATTCTTGGGCTATGGTTAGACGTCTATTAGACGTATAAATATAGTCATTCAATAGCTGTCTGATTGTCTATTCTTGGGCTATGGTTAGACGTCTATTAGACGTATATATGTAGTTGTTTAATAGCGGTCTAATTGATGACTAGTCTATTCTTGGGCTATGGTTAGACGTCTATTAGACGTATAAATATAGTCATTCAATAGCTGTCTGATTGTCTATTCTTGGGCTATGGTTAGACGTCTATTAGACGTATATATGTAGTCGTTTAATAGCGGTCTAATTGACGACTAGTCTATTCTTGGGCTATGGTTAGACGTCTATTAGACGTATATATGTAGTTGTTTAATAGCGGTCTAATTGATGACTAGTCTATTCTTGGGCTATGGTTAGCCGTCTATTAGACGTATAAATATAGTCATTCAATAGCTGTCTGATTGTATATTCTTGGGCTATGGTTAGACGTCTATTAGACGTATATATGTAGTCATTTAATAGCGGTCTAATTGATGACTAGTCTATTCTTGGGCTATGGTTAGACGTCTATTAGACGTATATATGTAGTCGTTTAATAGCGGTCTAATTGACGACTAGTCTATTCTTGGGCTATGGTTAGACGTCTATTAGACGTATATATGTAGTTGTTTAATAGCGGTCTAATTGATGACTAGTCTATTCTTGGGCTATGGTTAGACGTCTATTAGACGTATATATGTAGTTGTTTAATAGCGGTCTAATTGATGACTAGTCTATTCTTGGGCTATGGTTAGACGTCTATTAGACGTATAAATATAGTCATTCAATAGCTGTCTGATTGTCTATTCTTGGGCAATGGTTAGACGTCTATTAGACGTATATATGTAGTCGTTTAATAGCGGTCTAATTGATGACTAGTCTATTCTTGGGCTATGGTTAGACGTCTATTAGACGTATATATGTAGTCGTTTAATAGCGGTCTAATTGATGACTAGTCTATTCTTGGGCTATGGTTAGACGTCTATTAGACGTATAAATATAGTTATTCAATAGCTGTCTGATTGTCTATTCTTGGGCTATGGTTAGACGTCTATTAGACGTATATATGTAGTCGTTTAATAGCGGTCTAATTGATGACTAGTCTATTCTTGGGCTATGGTTAGACGTCTATTAGACGTATAAATATAGTCATTCAATAGCTGTCTGATTGTCTATTATTGGGCTATGGTTAGACGTCTATTAGATGTATATATGTAGTCGTTTAATAGCGGTCTAATTGATGACTAGTCTATTCTTGGGCTATGGTTAGACGTCTATTAGACGTATATATGCAGTTGTTTAATAGCGGTCTAATTGATGACTAGTCTATTCTTGGGCTATGGTTAGACGTCTATTAGACGTATAAATATAGTCATTCAATAGCTGTCTGATTGTCTATTCTTGGGCTATGGTTAGACGTCTATTAGACGTATATATGTAGTCGTTTTAATAGCGGTCTAATTGATGACTAGTCTATTCTTGGGCTATGGTTAGACGTCTATTAGACGTATATATGTAGTCGTTTAATAGCGGTCTAATTGATGACTAGTCTATTCTTGGGCTATGGTTAGACGTCTATTAGACGTATATATGTAGTCGTTTAATAGCGGTCTAATTGATGACTAGTCTATTCTTGGGCTATGGTTAGACGTCTATTAGACGTATAAATATAGTCATTCAATAGCTGTCTGATTGTCTATTCTTGGGCTATGGTTAGACGTCTATTAGACGTATATATGTAGTCGTTTAATAGCGGTCTAATTGATGACTAGTCTATTCTTGGGCTATGGTTAGACGTCTATTAGACGTATATATGTAGTCATTCAATAGCTGTCTATTCTTGGGCTGTGTTTAGACGTCTATTAGATTTTCACTGACAGCCCAAAATTAGCCTCGATTTAGCTTAGACGTCTGGGCTGTGTTTAGACGGCTATTAGAGGTCTATTAGACACGAAATTTCTTGCTGGGGCTGCTTGTTCACTACGGAGGTGCTAAAATAAACACGTACGTATGTTAATAATGTTTACATGTATATCATTATTATAATTTTTAATGTATTAATTTATATATAATTATTAATTATAAATAATAAAAAATTTATATATAAAACACTGCATCACCGACGGTAGTAAAATTCTGCCACCGTCATAGCCATATTCAAACTGAGACGATTTCACCCGAGCTCCTCTTTCTCCTTACGGTTGTGGTACGTTTTCAACACATTATACAGACAGACAGTGTTAACTCCAGAAGCAGTTTCCTCCATTTCCACTATCCAACGGACCATATCAGCTGTTTTGCGGTCGCGCATTGGCTCTTGTGAAAGTACTCATCCCGATTTAACATCTTAATGTAATATTCATATAGTGTTTCTTCAACTTATTAAAATACCTTTACCGTCTCTATCTGTTTCTGCTTCTCTATCATATTTATAGTGTGTGATTTGCAAAATTCCTATCATAGCCTACACCGTTATGGTTGCGCTTTTGTCCAAAGTGACATAAATACAAAACAATATAGCTAATACTTAAATTTAACAGGGAACAGATTGAGATGTTGGTCAGATTATAGCTAATAAGGAGAATAGCAAAAATGAACAACGTCAATTCAGTCAATATAATGAAATAAACAATGAAAATGAAGGAAACAGCAATAAATAATGTCAATTCAAGCAAAATATAATAACAGCATGGTAAGACTAGATTAAGGAGAATATCAGCAATGAACAACAATGTCAAATTAATAAATAGCCAAATGAAAATAGAATAAAACTATACAAACCATAATGCATCAGAAGTGCTTAATGAACTAAGTCCATGTTGTAAGTCTTTAGTTTAGACCCTATTAAAAGACCCAATACTATCACAGGAACGGAGATATTACTGTTAAGCTCACTATCAGTATTAAAATATGCCAAACCATGTGTCATGTATCACAGCTACATTTATGACCTTTGCAGCAAAAAAAAAAAAAAAAAAAAAAAAAAAAAACAAACACGTGAAAATCAGTTCGGTATTCCGTGAGGTATAATTAATTAAATGCGTTGACAGCTCATTACACCTGCCAAACAGATTACACTGAGTGGAGCGGGTGACCGGTCCAAGATGGCGGCCCCACGTCTCGTCAGCGCCAGTAGGGAGTATCGGTCGATGGGGCGTCTTCTCTCTATATACAGGGTTCGTACGGGTGCTTGAATTCCTTGAAAATGCTTGAATTTTAATGTAGTGTTTTCAAGGTTTGAAAAATGCTTGGATTTTGGATGAAGTGCTTGAAAGTGCTTGAATATGCAGTTGCATCGGTTTAATATTAATTCGCTTTCATAATAAATAGTTATTTTTTGTTATGCTTATAATATGTAAAAGAAAGAAAAGAAAAAAAAAACAGCTCCGCTCGAGTGTGCACGTGTTGCTGTAGTCTATGAGTGTGATCCGCCGGTCTTTCTTGCTGCGCGCCCTCTGATGGAACAGAGCGGTAGATAAAACATGCCAGTTATCAGGAGGTTGTGGCATCAGTCCTCGATGGCTTGAAAACAACTAATAAGAATTATGTTTAAAACGAGAATTTGGGGATCGCAAAATTGCCAGCCCGATGTCCCGGGGCTATTGTGTTTTCCAGTCGGGCTACCAAAATGTTTCACCGGACTATCTTAAAGTAGAGGGCTCGTGCTGGTCATTACAAACTCATCAATTTAGCCTTATCAAAGTTAAGGCCATACAAAGTTTTAAATGTATTAAATAGTATAAAAAAAGGCTTAAGTTTAAGAGTAAGGGGCGGATATACGAGAATCGCGATAGGGCTGGATAAAACTTAAAAAGGCAATGATGTCATATTGAATAAATATGCATGCTGCAGGTTTCAAAGTCATAACGCGGCACGGATGTCTTTATATGAATGTATCTGAAGGGAACCGACTGTCCTCAGAAACGTGTCGTTGGTATTTTCATTTCATGTCTGATAAAACTGCGTCAATGCTGATTTGTGTACAGCCATTACCAGGAAACCGTAGAATTTCAGCACTCCTAAAGCGCCCCCTCGTGACAAAGAATGCATTTGCGAATATTCAGCTGTTTAGTAAGATTATTACCAATTTTGGCCCATGTTTTTATGCAGCAAACACATAAGAGTTGTAAATGTAAAAGTTATGTGCTTTCTAAAAATCTAAACAATTAAGACAGTAATATTTATGTTTTAAATAAATTATACTTGATATATCAATTTTAAAGGTATAAAGGCTGAAATGCCATTGTTTTAGATGTTTTGTTTTTGTGAAAATCTGAATTATAAATCATGTCATTTTATGGCTTAACGTTACTGTACATTGTTCAACCCCACTACGGCGTTCATTTTACTTGTGCAGCTCTTAAAATGGGTCATAAATTGCCTTAAATTGATATTTAAAAATTCTGCAGATACACTGTAAATAGTGAAAAAAATACCTTGATATTTGTTAATAGGAAATCAGATAGGAGTCTAAATGTCAATCAAAAATATTTTCAATGTTTAAAAAATTGTCTTTTTTCATTTGGGCCAGTTAAATTTTATTATTAATTTTATAGTGTATTTTTGACTACCTTTTAGTACTTTAAGGCTGGAATGTGAAATGTATTTGTGAAAATCCTTCAAGTTTTAGAAAGTTTTCAAGTTTTAGAATTTTAGTTTATCATATTTTTTTACAGTCATTTTATAGCAGTCATTAATGTGTTACCATAGACATTGCCCTACTCCACTCATACAGTATTACTTTTATTTGTGCAGGTCTTAAAAAGCCTTTAAATTTTATTTTTAAAATACTACAGATACTCAGTAAATTATATTAATTATATATTTTAAATTATATAATTTGTATACTGAATGTTGACTATTTATATGGGGCAATGTTATATGCAATCTAGACAGTTGTTTTTTTTAATTAGCACAATAACATCTGATTTAAAATTTAGAACTCATATGTAATTTACCACGGTGCTGGAAAATCTTGAAAATGCACCTTGAAAGTGCTTAAAAAGTGCTTGAATTTTACTTTGGAAAAGGTGTAAGAACCCTGTATATATGTCTATGGTATTTATACAGTAAAAAGTATTTACAGGATCATTTTATTTAGAAGAGATACTGCTTATTTTCTACGTTTAATATTTATTATTATTTTATAAATAATTTATTTTGTTTCCAAAAGTGCAAGTTATTTATTTTCACTAATTTAAGAAAAATGTGACTTTTCATTTTAAGCAATGTGTGCTTTAATTTCAGTTGTTCAACACTGATGTTCAATAAATAATCATAGATAGTAGATATAGTGTGTGCACCCTTTATTCAAAAATCTCTCACTTGTAATATGTGCGCATATTTACTGTACAAAACTTGTCAGTGAACTATGAGGGCAAAAAAATAAATATTATTAAAATATAATTAAATATAATTTTATTAATGAATAAAATAATCGTTCATTAATCGTAATCGGGTTAAAATGTTCAATTAATCGAGATTTTGATTTTAGGCCAAATCGCCCAGCCCTAATTTAAATTATTTAATAACTAATTTATTGAAGAATAATACTGACAACTTGTAAACTGTTATTTTGTATGCTGACTTTGCTGAGGGCTTTTATTTTCATAAATGATGTGAGTGTTTTTGTCGCTGTCTTCACACGTGTTGTCGTGACTCTGCTTTTGGAAGTTTATTTTGTATGAAAACCATATATTTCTGGAGTCCAAATACATTCTCTCACACATGGTTTAGAAAGAAAAGCATATTTGTCATGACAAGGCACCAGTGATGGTTTATTATTTCGCTTGACGTTGTGAGAAAGGAGGAAACAGTGGCACTTCCTCACTAAGAGTGACTCATTGTGCGTCATACAGCCGAAGAGCAGCCGTTACTCTCCATTGACTCCAGTCTTTTCGAGTCATGTCGTTTCGGAGAGCGATCAGTCTTGCGTGCGGGTTCGCCGGTGGATCCGCGGTGCTTGTGTGCGCGGCGGTCGCGGCAGATAAGCAAGGGTACTTTGGAGAACGATGCCGGTTGAAAGAGACTCTGGCTGCCGTGCACGCAGCGCAACCTGCGACATGGCCCACTGTGAACGGATGGGATAATAACTGGGACAAGTAAGCAATATAAACGTATTTCTGATTAACTTGCCATTCTATTTACATAGCAATACCTCGAGGAATACCATGGTACATGTTTAGAAAACCATTGGGGCTGCCATGGCACCATGTACAATAACCGTAATGTAGCCTGAGTTCTAATACCTTGATGAGTGCTGATAATTAATGGATCACCCAGTTTAAGGTTTGACCCTAAAACCCTGGATTCAATCCCACTAAGCCACACCACATTAGTCAGTGATTAAAATTATGGCAGGGATCTTTTTTTTGGCTCAGAAAGGTTTAGTATTGGACCTGGTTAAGCAATGTTGTCATCAGTTACTGAATTGAGTTCAGTCAGTGGGACTTCTTTGTGAATAGCCAGTTTGAACACTTTTTGATACTTTCAGGCGTGATCCCTCCTCTCTGGTGAACGGGAAGAGAAAGGAGAGTGCTGGTGACAGTGGAAGTCCAGATGCAGAGAACAACAAACCCAAAGCCACACGCTACATTTGCCTCATCAGACACTCTCAATACAACCTCAAGGGGGAAGGAGATAAAGAGAGGATCCTGACACCTTTAGGTACTGATCCATCAGCATACAGTTGAAGTCAAAAGTTTACTTACACCTTAGTTATTTTACCAAAATAAAAGGGATCATACAAAATGCATGTTGTTTTTTATTTAGTACTGACCTGAATAAGGTATTTCACATAAAAGACATTTACATATGTGACCCTGGAGCACAAAACCAGTCATAAGGTTAAATTTTTACAAAACTGAGATATATACATCATATGAAAGCTCAATAAATAAGCTTTCTATTGATGTATAGTTTGTTAGGATAGGACAATATTTGGCCGAGATACATCTATTTGAAAATCTGGAATCTGAGGGTGCAAAAAAATCAAAATACTGAGAAAATCATCTTTAAAGTTGTCCAAATTAAGTTCTTAACAATGCATATTACTAATCAAAAATTACATTTTGATAGGTTTACAGTAGGAATTTTACAAAAAATCTTAATGTAACATGATCTTTACTTAATTACCTAATGATTTTTGACATAAAAGAAAAATCAATAATTTTGACCCATACAATGTATTTTTGGCTATTGCTTCAAATATACCCCAGCGACTTAAGACTGGTTTTGTGGTCCAGGGTCACGTATAGTCCACATGAGACAATAATAGTTGAATTTATAAAAAGCGACCCTGTTCAAAAGTTTACATACACTTGATTTTTAGTACTGAGTTACAACCTAAATGATCCACAGCTGTGTTTTTTTTTTTTTTTGTTTAGTGATAGTTGTTCTTCATGAGTCCTTTGTTTGTCCTGAACAGTTAAACTGCCTGCTGTTCTTCAGAAAAAATGTCATGTCCCATATAATAAGGGTAAATTTAACTTGTTTTGTCTTCTGGGGAACATGGGGAACAAGTATCTTTATTTGCTTCTGAAGGGCAGTACTAAATGGAAAAAATATGATATTTAGGCAAAATAAGGAAAATGTACACCTCTTCATTCTGTTTAAAAGTTTACACCCCTGGCTCTTAATGCATTGATTTTCATTCTGGAGCAGCAGTGAGCATTTGAACCTTTTGTAATAGACAGTTGCATATGAGTTGAAAGGGTTTGAATACACAAATGCTGAAAAAACACTATTCAGTATTCACTATTAACTATTCAGGACAAACAATGGACTTCTAAACAACTATTACTAAACAAACAAAAAAAAAACAGCTGTGGATCATTCAGGTAACAACACAGTATTAAGAATCAAGTGTATGTAAACTTTTGAACGAATGTAAATGTCTTTTATGTGAAATATCTTATTTAGGTCAGTACTAAGTAAAAAATAACATGCATTTTTTATGAACCCTCGTATTTTGGTAAAATAATGAACATTTTGCTGATTCTGCGAGGTGTATGTAAACTTTTGACTTCAAATGCTGGTTTCTGTCTTCGCTGTAGGACGTGAACAAGCTGAGTATACAGGACAGAGATTAGCAGCGCTTGGACTGAAGTACAACGTTCTCATCCACTCCTCCATGACCAGAGCTACAGAGACAGCCAACATCATCAGCAAGTACCTGCCAGGTACAGACTTTTTCTAGAAAGAGTTGATCTAAGGATAAGTTGACGTCCAGAATAAAAATTTCCTGATCATTTTCTCACCCTCATGTAATCCAAAATGTTCATGTCTTTCTGTCTTCAGTCGCAAAGATATTAAGCTTTTTTTAAGGAAAACATTCCAGGATTTTCCTCCATATAGTAGACTATCCAACGCGTTAAAGTTCCAAACTGCAATTTCAGTGCAGCTTCAAAGGAATAAGGGTCTTATCTAGCAAAATGATCAGCCATTTTCTTAAAACAATAAACATGTATATACTTTTTAACCACAAATGCTTGTCTTACACTAGCTCAACTTCACATACGTTGGAAAAGTAACGCGTAACATAGGCGGCAATACCGACGGTGTACAAAGCGAACTTGCAAGAAAGTCAGACGCCCTAAAAGAATAATGTTAGACAATTTTGAAGTTTGAGGAGAAAATAAGATGGAGTTTTTCCTACCCTACCTTTTTGACCCCAAGTACACAGACAAAGAACAAACCACATAATCCATGAAGTCGTAGACGTGCATCGCAGAGCTAGTGCCAAACAAGCATTTGTGGTTAAAAAGTATATAAATGTAAATTTTTTAAAGAAAACAGCAGATTGTTTCAATAGAGAAGACCCCTATTCCTCGGCTGGGATCGTGTAGAGCCCTTTGAAGCTGCATTGAAACTGCAATTTGAACCTTCAACCCATTGATCCTCATTGAAGTCCACTATATAGAGAAAAATCCTGTAATGTTTTCTTTAAAAACCTTAATTTCTTTGCAACCAAAGATAGAATGACATAAACATTTTGGATGACATGGGGGTGAGTAAAATCGTAATTTAAAAAATTAAAAAAATCTCAATAGTAGTGTAAAAAACACTTTCAAACCTTCATTTTATTGCATGGGCCCTTTAAATGCAAATGAGCTCTGCTCGCCCCGCCCCTCTCTACTGTGGAATTATGAGATGTAATGTTTACTTTAGCCGCATTTAGCTGCGTTTATCGGCTAAACTTGCCAACAAGCACATTATTAAGAAAGGCCATTTGCAAAGATACGTAAAAAACCCTTATGCTCACTTCTGCTGTGGGTGAAGCTGCATCACGAATGATTCACACAAACATAGACGCATATGTAGATTAGGATCGGTGCTTTCCTTTTAACAAGATGTACAGTTAGTTTTGCATCCGGTGACCTCTTTAAACGTACTGGTTTACAGTGTTGGGCAAGTTACTTTCAAATGGTAATACATTATATATTACTAGTTACTGTCTTTAAAAGTAATTAGTTACATTACAATATTACTGTCTCTGAATTGTAATGAGTTACACTACTTCTAGTTACTTTTGAGTTACTTTCACGAAAATATCCACAGAAGTATGGGCAGACATTGTAAATGCCTAAAGTTGTTTGCTGCTCATTATAGATACAGTGGAGGGTAATTTGGTAGAATTAAATAATAAAATCATTAATAACATCGGTAAATAAAGCGAAATGTTATAATGTACAAACAATAAACACCTAGCATTTGAGCTATTTAAAACATTTTTTAACAGGAAAAGTATGAAGAATATAAGTTGCTAAACAAGCCAAAACTAATTAAGCTACTTTAAAGCGAAACTGAAAGCAAACGGTAATGTCCTCACGCAGCCTCTAAGTCGGCACGAAACCAATTGAATGTGACTATATTCGCGATGTATTAGAATGACAAACTAGTATGTAAACCAGGCTTTGCAATTAACATGCTTAAAAATATTCTCATCACAGGAGCAAATAATGTGTTTCCCAATGGCTCAGGCTGAATGGCACAGATTGTATTACGCAGTACGCACTATTTAAATGAACAAGTTGATCTACATTATATTTGGTTGTTTGCATTTAATCATCAAAATGATCAACAGGCTGCAATGTTTGCAATTCTGTATGTGTGTGTGTGACACGCCGGCGCGATCGCAAAACCGAAAACAACAACAACAAAATCATTTTTGGTCATACGGATCATTCGAAACTGCAATGTGTTTACTTTTATTTTCTGTCATCTTGGTTTCCTTTCCATTAACTTTCGTAGAGCACGCCACTCATAAATTATCCAAATAACTCCGCAGCATATGTGACTCATTTGTTTTTCTTTCGTTTGGTTAATCTGTTAATTAGGCTATTTAAGTCAAATATATTCCGTGTATTTATTCGTTTTATATATAGACGATGATAAAACACCTTTTGTTGTTGTTGTTGTTGTTTGTCTGTGCTCGTCCGCAGCTTTCTTTCTCTTCTCCGACCCCGCAGCACTCTCCTTTAGTTTAGTGTTAGTGGCACCAGTCCTGGTGTTTCCATGAGTTACTCGTGCTATTTGAGAGTTTGCTGTTGGAAGATTGCACCTATGCATTCTTGTCCTTTTCTCTGATGAACTGATAAGTGCCTCCATCTCACAAATGTAGCGTTCGCCTCCGTCATCTTAACCATCAAATTTCAGCAGCAGTTGATAAACTATTTTACACACAGATTTGTTTTGAAATGAAATAAGCAGAAATAAAAAAAAAAAATGGATCCTTTATTCGTTTTTTCATTTGTTCAGAAAACGAAAAAACGAGATTTCGGCTCGATTTTTCGTTTTTTTTTAGTTCATGGGTAGAAAACGAATTTTGAAGTCGTTTATCCGTTTTCTACCCGTGAACCAAAAAACGAAAAATCGAGCCGAAATCTCGTTTTTTCGTTTTCTGGACAAATGAAAAAAAAACGAATAAAGGAGCCGTTTTCTTATTTCTGCTTATTTCATTTTAAATTGAAAATCAAACGAATAAAACGTGCACGGACCGTTTCTCTGGTGCAGTTTTGCGGTGTTGGTAAATTGACCACATAATTTTGAGTTAAAATATGTCATTGTAACTTGCGTTACTCAGAATGTAACGAGTACAATATTACCCAAATTTTATTAGTAATGCGGTATATTACTGCATTACAGCAAAAAGTAATATACTACTGTAATATTATTACTTTTGTAATGCGTTACTCCCAACACTCCTGGTTTATCATGTCATTGCACACCCCAAAAACTGACTATGCAAATTTAATCTTTTAGTTTAGTTTGAACCTACATTGTATACTAATTATTATGAAGTGATATTTCATGTTGTAAATGTTGCCATTGCAGAGATTCAGAATGCCTATTTTCTTGTGTGTGCTGTAGGTGTGGAGCTAGTAAGCTGTGATCTACTGCGAGAGGGTGCGCCCATAGAGCCCGTCCCACCTGTCACTCACTGGAAACCTGAGGCAGTGGTCAGTGCAAGTCTCACTTAGCCAATCTGAAAGCACTGTCTGTTAGTCCCCACATTTAGCGCCACTTTTGATCATCTTTGTGTGTTGAGTTTCTGTTGATGACGCAAGTCATAACAGAACAAACTGTTACTGTTGCTGTTAGCGTACAAAACCCACCATGAAACCATCCCAAATCTCTTCAACAAACATCAAATGCTCTCATTTCAAATGAATTTTTTTTTTGTTTGCTGGAGAATGTTGAGTTTGGTTTTGTCGTGGGTGCGCTGTGGAGTCCTTCCTCTCCTTACGTGGGTGGTTGTGAAACTCTTGTGCTGGTTTCAGCAGTACCACGAGGACGGCGCACGGATCGAGGCAGCGTTCCGCCGCTACATCCACCGAGCTGACCCCAAGCAGAAGGAGGACAGCTACGAGATTATCGTCTGTCATGCTAATGTCATCCGCTATTTTGTGTGCAGGTTTGTGTTCACTTGCTACTCAGTGCAGTCTTTTATCTTCCTTTTTGTGCTCTTTGAAGCAGTCCGTCCGTGAAAAACAAATGTAATCGTAAGTATGCTCTGATCACTTCAAAATCTGTGTGTGGTTGCAAAAGTTTCATAGAAGCCCATTTCCACCACATAAGAAAAAATAATGCTTTGGTAATTCAGAATTATGACTATGATTCATAAGTCATAAGAGTAAATTGAAATTATGAGATACCAACAAGTCATAACTATGAGATAAAGACCTTTGTCTTATAATTATGAGTTTTATTTCAATTTAATTTTCTTATTGAATATATGGAATTCATGAAAACTGTTTGCAACCTTTTATCCGTGGTGCTTGCTGAGCCAAACATCACTATTGCTGTTGCTCATACCCCTCATGCAAGAGTTATAGTGTGTGCACACCAAAAACAAAGCGAATATTTGAATTGCATTACTTGATCTAGATTACTCAGGGTTTCACGTCACTCGCGTGAATAAAATACGCTTTCTGATTCAACTGGACATGTCTGCTTGGTTTGCACGACAATGTGGCATGCAAATTTTCCACTCGAGTTAGAAGACTTGCGTAGAAAACGTTGCCTAATTCTCGTCATTTGTTTCGCCTGATGCGAATTTGCGTCTGTGCATTGACCTAATGTACTTGTGCAAATAAATAGATCCGCTTACTGTATGCACACACAATTAAGCTTTAGAGAATAGACACATAAATAAATATATATATTTTTTTAATTAATTTAGTTTATTATTATATTGTGTGGCTCTGACTCAAAAATTGATTGTTGATTTTAACATTTACTAATGCATTAATAAAATCACAAGTTGTGTTTGTTAACATTAGTTAATGCACTGTGAACTAACATGAACTAACAATGAATGACTGACTGTATTTTTATGAACTAACATTAACAAATATTAATAGTGTAATAAATGTATTGTTCGTTCATGTTAGTACATTAACTAATGTTAACAAATGACACCTTATTGTAAAGTCGTACCATTAATTGTGTTATATTATTCATTTTTAGTCTTTTTAGTTAATAAATACTTAATATAATTGATTAATTTTGTGTTGTGGTTATGACCATTTTTTTTATTCTGGATTGTAAAATACACTACCAGATTATTAATGTTTTGTTGCTCACCAAGCCTGCATTTATTTGTTTTCTATTTTAATATATTTTAAAATGCGATTTATTCCTGTGATCAAAGCTAAATTGCCAGCACCATTACTCCAGTCTTCAGTGTCACATGATCCTTTAGAAATCAGTCTTATATGCTGATTTGCTGTTCAAGAAACATTTTAGTATTATTATTATTATTATTATCAATTATTATTATTATTATTAAAGCAGTTGAGTACTTTTTTCTGGATTTTTTGATGAATAGAGATCCAAAGATCAGCATTTATCTGAAATAAAAAGCTTTTGTAACATTATATGCAATACCATTCAAAAGCTTGGAGTCAGTAAAAAAATATTTGAAAGAAATTATAGAAATTAATACTTGTATTTTGCAAGGATGCTTTAAATTGATCAAAAGTGATGATAAAGACATGTATAATGTTACGAAATATTTCTATTTCAGATTCTTCTGAACTTTTGATTCATCATAGAAACCTGAAAAAATCTACTCTGTTGTTTTCAACAATAATAATAATGTTTTTTTGAGCAGCAAATCAGAATATTAGAATGATTTCTGAAGGATCATGTGACTGGAGTAATGATGCTAAAAATTCAGCTTTGTAATCACATTAATAAATTACATTTTATAATATATTCAAATAGAAATTTGTTATTTTAAATAGTAAAAATATTTCCAAATTGTACTGTTTTTGCTGTACTTTGAATCAAATAAATGCAGGTTTAGCAGAAGAGACTTCTTTAAAAAAACATTACCAATCTTACTGTTCAAAAACTTTTGACTGGTAGTGTATATTGAATATTTTAGACATGAGCAAACTTGACTTTTCAGACACATTCCAAGGTATTTGTTACACTCTTTCAAAGAAAGTGTGTCGGAAGTATGAAATAATTGAAATGTTTGTTCCAGGGCTCTGCAGTTTCCTCCAGAGGGCTGGCTGAGGATGGGCCTGAACAACGGGAGCATCACCTGGCTGACGATTCGGCCCAATGGCCGAGTGGCTCTGAGATCGCTGGGAGACTCAGGCTTCATGCCTCCAGATAAACTCAGCCGGACCTGACGTTCTCAAGCTAGACCAGCATGCCTCATTACAGCCTAGAACCGAAGGAACATTGAGATGGACAGATGTTAGAGTTGCAAAGGGTCGAAACATTTCCTTAAATGTTCATCCAAACATTTTCTGAAATGCAGTGAAATCCCCAAATACATAATGTGATTTCATACTCACCAACTCCTCTAGCTTGTTTAATAATAGTCATACATAGCTGCAATTTAGAAGAAGATTGCTGTGAGAAATTCATTTGCAACTCTACCATCTGTTGCGATCAGTTACTCCACAAGTGTCTTGTGTAATAATTTTGTATTTTTTAAATCAAGTTAAAAATGATTCATATTTCTTCAATTAGACACTCCTGTGCCATGCTTTGTCTGATCTATGATGGTAATGGAAAGGTGGAATTAACCAGCAAGCATACTTTTTTATGTTTATGACGAGGTGTCTTTTTCCAGGAGCTTTATGCAAACTCTGGAGGCCTTGTTGAGGCAGTTGGTGTGTGTTTGCACTGTTAACGTGGAATTGTTCATGACTGTTTTAGAGGCAAGATGTGAGTTTACTAAAATGTGAGAATCTTGCCATTGACAGGTTGAAGATGACTCTGTATTAATGTTTGTATGTCGTTTATGGCAGTAAAAAATACATTTGAGTTTAGTAGTGTCATTCATTGTTTCAGATAATTGTTAATATATATATACAGAAAGAGAGAGACAGAGAAATATATAGATCGATACACGGTGCCTTTTCACGTTGTAGCCTTATGTTAAACTGTTTTAAATAACTTTTTTCCACATTAATCTACACTCCATAGAACACCATAATAATAAAGCAAAAGACAACTTTGCAAAACACTTAAATTAAAAAACTGAAATAAGTACATTGCATAAGTATTCATACCCTTAACGCATACTCACCCTTACAGCCTCAAGTCTTTTGGGTATGATGCAGCAAGCTTTGCACATCTGCATTTGGCAATTATCTGCCATTCTTCACCTCACCTCTTCACTCAAGCTCTGTCAGCTTGGATGGGGCAGACACACATTTTCAGCTTTCTCCAGATTGACTGAGGTTCTGAAGGCTCTTAACTGTGTTTTTATTAAGGCTATTTCAATAGTTTAGTGCACTGAGCTTTCTTTCTACTCCGACGAGGACGCTGCTACCTCCATACCGGACTTTTGGGATGGTATTGTGCAATTGGTGAGCAGTCCCTGGTTTCCTCCAAACATGATGCTTGGAATTGAAGTTAATCATACCAGAAAATCTTGTTTCTCACTATGAGTTATTTAGGTTGCAAATTCCAAGTTGGTTTCATGTGTCATAGTTTAACAAAAATAAATTACTACTAAAAAAGATGTACGATTAGGACACCAAGCCTATTTTAGCACCATAAATCATTTTTACAATATGACTTGCTCATTTTTTGACTGTAACTGTGACCAAATATTATTGTAAATTGGACACTTCATGCAAAATTCAAGCAGACTTTTTTTTGTTATTCATTTTTTTAGATTAATACTTAAACACATTAAATTAATAAAAACTGACCAATTTATGATCATTAAGTTTATATTTCAAATAAAAGCTGTTATTTTGAACTTCAGAATCCTGAAAAAAAAAGTGTCATGATTTTTCAGCAAAAATATTAAACATTTATAATAAGAAATATTTCTTGAGCTCCAGATCAGCATATCAGAATTTCTGAAGGATCATGTGAAACTGAATACTGGAGGAACAATGCTGAAATTTTAGCTATGTCATCACAAATTACATTTTAAAATTTATAATAAAATTGTAATAATGTTTTACAATATTACTGTACATTCAGAGAAAGTCAGTAAAGTTACAAGACTGTGCACTTTATTTATCGTTCGTCAATAGAACATCAAATACTTTCCTTTAACGTATACTGTAATAAAATAGGACTAGAAATGCATGCAACGTAAAGGCCAGGACAACAAAAATAATTCAATTCTCAACAATAAACTGCAACTCATTTTCAATTCACCAGTGTTGGCACTACAAAGCATTGTTTAACAAAAAAAGTAAGGCTGGCATTGATACAACACTAGCAAGAACTAAACTGTAAAACTTTTTTTCTTCTCATACAATCGTATTTAGGAGGTATTCAGACACTGCATATGCCAATGCTACTGTACTGGATTTTATACTCGGTAACAGAACGAAAAAAGGTCTATTCAGCTCGTATGTGGTCAGTGCATCCGTCATACACTGAGGAGCCACAGGCCCTTCCAAACAGATCATAATCAAAGGCACTAAAGCTTGACAAAGCAAAGATCAACAGGCCAGCACTACACTGAGAATGATGGGCACCAAAGAAATAGCACACATGATCTGAACATACTTGATTCCTTGAGATATTCATCAGATAAAACTTTGTTGCTTCTAGTCATGTAGGTTTGACTCCAAAAAAACAGCAAATGGATCCATTTCAGTAGCCTGCGAGAATCGCATTGACATGATCAAGCGGTCAGACTAAAATATTGGCTGTTTATGATGGCATGAAGGACAATGATCTTTTCCGAACACATTTAAAGTGCACTTACAACACTCCAGATCCACAATCATCAAGTCTTACAGCTATTATGACATGAATGTAACAAAACGGTACCGACTCATCGTCAACTTTGCATGTGCTTGAACGTGGCACGGCTCAAACTATGCAGATTCACGTCTTTTCTCATCTGTTGTTCACGGTGAACTGTGTCAAACTCCAAAAAGAATTAAAAGTGCAAACAAATGCGTACTTAGAAATGATAAATCACATTTATTGAACGTAAAAATAAAAAGGGGAATATTCACACGTTATAGACCTCTTGCTTTTTTTTTTCCCCAACACCTAAGGCTGCTATTAACAAAGCATGATAAACACCTGCTTTTGAAATTCAGAAGTTGGTCTTTCTTTTAGAAATTTAAGGCAGTTCTCCAATTAAAGAATAAAAATAACTTCTGGCAGTCAGCTGACTTTTTTTTTTTTTTTCCTTAAAAACCATTAAATACCCAATAAAATGAGCATTTTGTGCTACTGACAGTTAACTAGCAAAAATAATTTAATAATTTACTACTTTATTATTTTAATTTAGCTCTGGGTTTGTGTGTTTATATACTGACATCCTCCCCCCCCCCAATTTAAATGACTGTGTTAAGTAGGAAATTGTTAATTTCCATTACAGCCACCGTTTTGTAAATCCCCCCCCCCCCCCACACACACACACTCACACACATAGATAAGAAAGAAAATAGAAAACAAAACGGTTAGAAAAATCTATACGACCATCACAGATCAACACACTGGGTGTCATACACAAGTACCGAATATATATATTTATATATATGTACTATGAGTCGGGAACCCCCGGGAGATGTGCATATTATTATCTGAGCTGTGTTCTACGAACCTAGGAGCATACAAACTGAAGGACGAGATCCTATCTGCGGTTTGCACGGCACTAGGAGCCCAATTTGAGCATTTCATGGCTTCCGTTATGACACTGTTCTCCTCGGCGACGTTCCATCCCATATTAGGCTTGTTATTTCAGTTACTAATTGATAGAAATTGGGCTGAGAGTCTTTGTTAAATGGGGGCGTCGCCGAAATGTTTGAGTCGGATACGTTGGATGTAGCTCACAGGACTGTAGTTTGAATGAGCGGGGCTGTAGTTGGAGTGTGCTGGGCTGTAGCGTCCGGGGCTGCAGACATCTGGTGAACCCATGTGACGGGCCGGGCTGAAGCGGCTCGCGGGGGACATCATACCGCTCGCTGGAGAGCCAGGGGTGGCCGAGTAAGCCCTGAAATGGCTCTTGTAGACTGCAGGAGTCTGCCAGCTGAAAACATAAATACAGACCTCTTAGTGTACATAAATATTTGTCACAAGATGTTCTCAAGAAAAGAAAAAAAAGCCTATCATTGTTTTGTTTCTTTGTTTCTTTTGGTAAAAAAAAAAAAAATCGTTTTGAAATCTATTCAGCCGTTCTCCTGTTCTGGCGATATCACTTTTAGCATAGCTTAGCATAGATCATTGAATCCTATTAGACCAATAGCATCGCATTCAAAAATAACCAATGAGTTTCGGTATTTGTCCTATTTAAAACTTGACTCTTCTGCAGTTATAGACGTTTTTCCTGAACACGGAAGTAAGTCCGGCTCTTAACTGAAAGAATGCTTTGCATTTCCGGTCTGCATTGTTTCTAGTCAAATTAGGGTATATTCCGAGCTAATAAACTAATGTTAAACCTATTAAAATGTTTTTAAAAAGCACATGGCTCCATAGCGCCATCACTTGGCAATGTCGCAATGACCGTCATTTGTCAGTGCCTCACTTTAATGAGTATGTAGATGACACGAAGCAGCGGACGTTAGCTACATTAAAAACAGATGGACGCTATTTGAATGGGTTCCTATGGAAACCGGAACAGAAAAGCATTCAATCTGACGTTAGAATTCGTAATGGCGGCGCTCATCGTTTACTCAGGAAAAAGGTCTATATCGTGTACCAAGACCGGCGGAAAATGTAAAGATGCGATTTTCTAGGCCGATAAGATTAGGAACAACACCCCCATTCCGGTATAATAGTCAAGGAAGTTTGCTGCCGTAATATGGATGCAGCAGGCGCAGTAATATCATGCAGCGCCTGAAATTAGTTCCCAGCTAGGTAACTTCTAGTCTCGCGTAGCCAGACCTTCAGACTGACGGCTGAAGGTCTGGTATTCATGGCAGCTTTAGTTGGCCAAGGCCCGCCCATAAGACCGTTTGATCGACATGTCAAACAACCAATCACAGTTCGTTTCGTTCAGCGTCACGTTCGGTGCGTCGAAATGCCCCCACAACAACAATCTGGCGTGCAACAAGTCAGTCATTGAAATAACCAGCATTGAAAGATAACGAAGAAGAGGGAGAACAAGCAGTAAGTCAGCAATTTGTTCGCGAACGTCGCAAATGTGTATAACAACAATGGCGTCTGCATAAGCACCTTTTAGCAAAACACTGAGTTAATCAGCCTGCGCTTTGTTTCCCGGCGGACCGAATATAAACGCGACACTCGCGTCTTCTGGAAATCCGGTCAAATTCAACGAATCAGATGACGACTTCGACATCCCTGAAGTGTTTCCAGTTAAGTGTACCATATGCATCAGACGTTTAGCCAACGTTCCGTGGGCGTGACGTCTGAGGCTGAGACTAGGTAACTTCCAACGAGGAAAGCTCCCTGTGCATTCAGTTGGTCACGTTGTGCTGCGATGTGCTGCGTGATATTACTACGCCTGCTTCGGCCATGTTACGGCAGCAAACTTCCTTGACTATTACGCCGGAATGGGAGTGTAGTTCCTAACCTTATCGGCCTAGAAAATCGCATCTTTACATTTTCCGCCGGTCTTAGTACACGATGTAACTACAGAAGAGTCATGTTTTAAATAGGACAAATACCGAAACTCGTTGGTCATTTTTGAACGCGATGCTGTGTTGGTCACATAGGATTCAAAGATCTATGCTAAGCTATGCTAAAAGTGATATCGCCAGAACAGGAGAACGGCTGAATGGATTTCAAAATGGTAAAAATCAACTTATTAACTCGGGGGGAGTTGGAGAATGAGCCTATTTCCAAAAAAATGTGCATTTTGTGCCGCAGGTGTAAAATAGACGCTTTTTGTCAGGGTAAATTTGCATTCCAGAGGCTAAATATGACGTTATTTGGGGTCGCTTCAACTTGCGACATCAAAAACAACCGCAGACTAGACAAGACAGATGGTAGCACTCGCTAACTTGCTAAAGTACTCCTCTCTGTGCCAATCACAACAGGCTTGGCCAGCTAACCAATCAGAGCAAAGGGAAGGGAGGGGTTTACAGACATTACGCTCAAAACTGATTTGAACGAACCGTTTCGAAATCATGGACAAATGACTATGTATAAATGTATATTCTGGGAAAATGACAATGTTTTCTGACCTTAGATGCATTTGCACCTTTTTAGGGGACTCCAACACAATATTAGGACACTTAAAAAAAAACCATATGACCTGCTTGTTTAGAAAATTAGAAAAGTCGTACAAACTTTTGAATAGTAGTATCATGTAACTCTTACCAGTGAGCTACACACATGCCTACCTTTGCATTTCTAAGTGGGAGTATGCCTGAATTGTGCTCTTCCATTTGTGAATGCTGGGATACTTCAGAGACTCGATGTCTGCCCCTCCTAAAGCTGACAAAACCTCTCTGTCCAACTTGGTGGGCGAATCCCTGAAAAAAGAAATAAAGAGTGAAGGATTAAAGCCAAAAGCGAATGATGATTCGCAAAATGAGATTTGAAATCTAAAAGCTGAATTGAAAAATTGCCTTTAAAGTTGTCCAAATTAATCTCTTAGTAATTCATATTACTAAAAAAAAATAATTTTGATATTTACAGTAAGAAATTTACAAAATATCTTAATATCCTAATGATTTCGACCCATACTATGTATTTTTGGCTATTGCTACAAATATACCTGTGCTACTTAAGACTGGTTTTGTGGTCCAGGGTCACATATGCTGATTAAATGTAATTCATATTTTATAAATATATTAACCAATTTAAAAAAAATGTCAGAATGGCTAACAGGGTTGCAAGTTTAACTTGTAAATTAATCACTCAGAAAAGGCTGTCTAGGTTTAGGACAAATTTCTTTTCACTATAACAACTTAATCAACAGACTATAGTCAAGGTAGCAACATATTTAATTTTTGACAAGAATAAAAACAAGGCTGAAGAGTTGAAAGTTTTGGATGTGATCCTGGACCTTTATATACAACATTCCATTGTAAAGTCTCAAAAATCTGTCCCTCACAGCCTCGTTTTCATTTGCGTAAAATTCAATATGGCAACTATAGTGACTAAAGTCCTTAAAAGGAAAGTTCACCCAAAAATGAAAATTCTGTCATTAATTACCCTCATGTCGCCCCAAACCCGTAAGACCTTCGTTCATCTTCAGAACACAAATTAAGATATTTTATGAAATCTGAGAGCTTTCTGACTCTGCATAGACAGCAACGCAACTGAAATGTTCCCAGACCCAGAAACATAGTAAGGACATTGGAAAAACAGTCCATGTGACATCAGTGGTTCAACTGTAATTTTATGAAGCCACGAGAATACATTTTGTGCACAAAGAAAACTAAAATAATGACTTTATTCAACAATTCTTCTCCTCCAAATCTTCCTCCATTATCAACAGTACCTCTGCATGTAAACACATGGTCAAGCTCTCGAATTTCATCAAAAATATCTTACTTTGTATTCTGAAGATGAATGAAAGTCTTACGAGTTTGGAACAACATAAAGTCGAATAATTAATGGCAGAATTTTTTGTAATTCTAGGAAACATGACTTTTCCTAGCCTAAATATTAAAATTCTCAGCATCACAGTGATCATATTTTCTTCTCACCCTTCAATGAAGAGTCTTTTCGTCACTCTAGGAGGAGTCCGCAGTATGAAGTCCTGAGAACTGTCAAGTGATCTGTAGGAGCTGGAAGACCCTGAGGAGCTGAGGTCTCTACCCCCATGATCCCAGGACTTTGATCTGGCGCAGATCGTGCGCTCGCCTCCTGGAGTCTCTATAGTCCGTTGGTTCATAGGTTCTAACCTCTCACTGGCCAGAAAGTATTCATCTGAGCTTGCACTGGATCTCGCATCTACTTCGTTTCTTCTCTCCAATCCATCATTCTCTGCTGCTCGTAACACAGACGTCCTGTCCTTATCAAACACAGAGTCGTCTTCCGAGGACAAAGAGAGGCGTCCCAGTCCTGAGGTGAGTTCTGTGGCCTGGGGGTCTCGGTGACGCTTTCCTCCACTTCTTCTTCTCTCCCTGTTTGTCCTATCTGGCTCATCCAGCAAAGACATCCTCTCAAATTCAGCCATTAGGTTTGAGATTGGCGACAAAATGCAGGAATTTGATGAACTGCAGATGCGAGGGGACATTTTGTCCCCGTTTGGAGTCCTGTCCCCAGGGCCCTGCTCGCACAGGCCATTTTTACTGCTAGAGAGCAGAAGATCCTGCTCTGCTGCCACCTCTATGAGGTCAGCACTGTGGGAAACTGGTAGGATGTGAAATTCAAGCCCCCCTACTGCCCCCTGCAGGCCTTCTTTGGAACACACAGAAGAAATACTGGTGAGGGCAGCATTCTGCCTGTTCTTGATCTCCTCCAGGCTGATATCATCACCCTCATCCAAAAATGCCCCGACAGAGATGGAGTTACAGAACTTCTTCAGTTTGCCTGAAATTTAAAAGGGGAAATCTAATGTAGTGAAAGTTTTTCCTTGATCTTGGAAATCAAACAGTTATCATTTACAGGTGTCTCAAACTTCATCTCTGCATATTCCTGTGAGTTTGGGTTTATTATACAGTTCATCTGAGAACGCAACGTGCACCATTTCATCAGATTTGTAAGGTAAATCATTTATAAAACTATGCCAACACAGGAAAATACATCAGTATCTTTCTAATATGTTAACTGTTCATCACAATTTTCAAAATAAAGTTCGAAAACCCTCACTCGTTTATACGTTTTGATGTCCACATATTCAAAGAAATTACAGTGGCTGTGGCATTTCATTGTGAAGTGTAAAAACAATCGTCAGGCCGTTGGTGCCCTCTGCAGGCCTTTGATATAATGCACAATGAACATTAGTTCGATTGTTTATAATACTTTATGTATTTTCACATTTCTATTCAATATAACCATATGATTATTTGCTTTTGACACTTTATTTAAACCAATTATTACCTCATTGCTATTATGTTTGACCCTGGACCACAAAACCAGTCATTAGGGTCAGTTTTTTTAAATTGACATTTATACATAATTTGAAAGCAATAAATAATATTTTCATTGATGTATGGTTTGTTAGGATAATATTTGGTTGAGATACAACTATTTAAAAATAAAAAAAGTGCAAAAAAATAAAAATCACCTTTAAAGTTGTTCAAAAGATGTTCTTAGGACATGATCAAAAATTAAGACATTTACAGTGATTTACAAAATATCTTCATTCTAAAATAATCGTTAGTGACAGCCCTGCTTATTATATATCGCTAATCGATAAAAAAGTCAGTGGTCTTACCCGGAGATGGTGTTTTAAACCTGTTGCTGGTTTCATTCTCTCCAGCCTCCTCGTGAGCTCGCTCCCTGAAGTCTTTTTTACTGAGGTATTCTTCAAGCATTTTCAGGCCTTCGGTTGACTGCAGATCCACAAAACTGTCCAGGAAATCCCAGTACTCTGCCCAGGGGTGACCGAGCTCATGGGCCAGATCTCTGCTCACACACAGGGCACCATTATCTAATCAATGCTTAATAGCACTATTTTAATGGCCAAAAACATGAATAAGTGTCTATGATAATAGATGTCCAGCCTCCTTAAATTCTATCTTAGCACTGACCTGCCAACTCTTTCTGCTCCACGGTCTGGATCAGACTTTAGGATGTTGTGGAAATGGTCTGCCCGTTCTCTGGGAGGAGTCTTCCACGCTCGTCTGAACTCATCAGCCTATTACAAATTTATAGACAAATTTGATTAGGTCATAATTCATGACTAAACATATTACCACAATTTGATATATTCTATCCACCTTTTCTTTCATGTAAGAGTGAGTGCAGCCATTTGTAAATTTTATGGGTCTGGCTCCCAGTCTCATTCACATCCAACTATTTTTAGCTGCTTGATATTGTATTATCTTAATTATGAGCACACTGATTTGTTATTTGTTGTTATTCTTCTCGTTAGCAGCTAATGAACCACAAGTCTTACCCATAGACTTACTTCCGCATTAAAGAAGAAGGTGGATATAAAACTCACCTTAGATGGACTTAAAGGTCCAGCAAAGGCTCTGACTGCCATAACTGGATCCTTTGGGCTTCTGGGTAACCGTGGTGACAAGTTTTCCATTGGCTCAGGAGACCAAGGTGCACCAATCACAGGTTGGGAGGAGTTATCAGTAGCTCTCAATAAGGGGATGTATAATCGATCTGTAGCCAATCAGAAATCAGTGTTAGAATATTACATTTTGAAAGTATAATAAATTAATACAAAACTATATATCACTGACTTACCTTCTAAATATTCATTTATCTTCTGTTTGACCTCCTGAACTTTACACTTTTCTCTCATTCTTTCACAAATGACCTAAATTAAGGGAATACATTAGATGACTGATGAATAAGCTTTGATAAATTCTGAAATCCTCAGAATGAAATCCAAGGTGTCATAGTTGCTGTACCTCAGAGGGTTTCTGGTTGTACTTGTTCTTGCATATCTTGTCGACGTCTGGATGAGAACAGAGTATGTTCACCACCTCTGGACAGCCAAACTTGCATGCAAAGTGAAGAGGCGTCTCGAATCCCTATGAAACACAGAACAGAGCATTCAGGTGGGTCTGTTGAAAATCATTGTACGTCATTCTAGGCATAATATGAAAGTGCCAGACACAATAGATGTTTCAAACAGTGTCATCAAAATAATACTGGCTTATGATATTGTCTTGTCATATTCTGAGACTGCAATTAATGTATCCTACAAAGCATTTTGCACATTTTTAAAGTTTCTTTTTTTTTGGGTTGTAAATGTGCTATGCCCTGCATTTGACTGCTGAAGCAGGTACCATTTTCAGCGCTTCTGCATGACAGTGCAGCAAACAGGTGTTACAAGGCAAAACTCTCTGAAAAAGCTGCAATTACACTCAATGAGGACTCACATGTATTTAAGTAGTTTAAGTTGGAATCTTATAATTATGATAAATCCAACAGGGCATAAATGCAACTATAGTATATAGTGACTATTAATAGACTTGCTGGCCATTTCACTCACTTCAGTTTCATTTTAGCTAGAATGCTGCCTTTAAAGGCAGCCAGCATTTCAACATTCATGTTTCCTATATCTGAAGAGTTAAATAAAGACAGAAAGCTTAAAAAGCACCACTTACAGCTTTATCTGGTGTATTGAGGTACAAGTCTACGATATAACGGATGCGTTTCTGCAGCATGCTCTCCTGGTCATCTGGGTACATAAGCCGCATGAAATCTGGGTTCTCGAGAGTGTCCAGCAGGATTTGAACAATGCCTGGCTGGTTCTCTTTAGCAGCCACATGCATCACATTATACCTGCAGCCCTCCTGCAGTCAAATTAACAGTAGAGAAAGATTAAAAATAACAGCATTTAAAGATAGATGTGTTTAGATAAACTGTCGTGAATAAGCAGAACAACACATCTCAAAGTACACTACCGTTCAAACCGTTTTTTTTTTTTTTCATACAAGTTTCTTATGCTTATCAAGGGTGCATTTATTTAATCAGAAATACAGAAAAAAACATCAATATTGCAAAATATTATTACAATTTTAAATGTTCTATTTTAAAGGATTAGTTCACTTCCAGAACATAAATTTACAGATAATTTACTCACCCTCTTGTCATCCAAGATGTTCATGTCTTTCTTTCTTTAGTAGTAAAGAAACTATGTTTTTTGAGGAAAACATTTCAGGAATTTTCTCCATATAGTGGACTTGAATGGTGCCTGTGAGTTTAAATTTCCAAAATGCTGTAAACGATCCCAGCCGAGCAGTGGCGTACCGCACATCTTAGAGGCCCCCCCGCAAAAAACGAGATGGGGCCCCTCCCACCAGCAGTGATGTCATGCATGAAAATTTATTGTGCACCTGAGTCAGTCTCTCCCATTTACAATTGATTTATCAGTAATGAATGTGGTGAATTATCGTTGCATTGATGCATTTGACGTTATTATTAATAGCATATATCATATACTGTGCGTATTTAATTTCAGACTGAAATCCATGCAGGAATAAATATTTAGTCTATATTTATATTGCGAGCGTTTCGGTGTGCAAAGACTTTGACTAACGATTTTATGTTGATGTTGCGAGCGCGGGCATTCTCAATAATTAGAAGAGCTAAACTGGACAGTCTTTCTTGTAACATTGTGCTCCGGAGAAATGTCTTGTTAATTTCAATTTCGAGAACGAACGATACATTGTATGGAAAAAGTCTGGTGACAAATCGTCAGTGAACCGCTGACAGGTTATTGTCAGAGAAGCGCAGCAGCGGACCACAGCACAAAAACATATAAATGTATTTCACTTAAATCATTAACATTAACATCGATTCATTTTGACACAATCCAAAGTTCATGTAAAGGAAAACGAGGTGGAAAGCCGTTTTCTTTATTTCTTTTCTTTCCTTTTTTGCCGAAGCGTACAGTGATGAATGATAGGCTATATTGGCTTCTATCAGCTGCAACATTGGTATGAAAAAACAATGCAGTGATCGCACTGGCGCCTCACGCGCACACACATTTTTGCTATAACATTGCAGCTTGTTCATTACCAAAATAAAATACATTTTAAGAAAAATATAAAGGTTACAATTCTTAATTTAAATAGTCCGTTTAGCGTGACCAGCGCCCCACTGTGCTGTTATAGGCTTTGTGAAGGATACTTTTGTGGATAATTTGTTGTGGAGATATAGGAATAAAACAGCCTAGTTGTGTTTATAATGTTTGTAAGCATTTTGATTTAGGCTACCGGTATTTTAGCCTACATTAGCTATTTCTGAATGTAATTAAATGCGACGTATGTTTTCTCCTCTCAAAACGCAATTTTACACAAGTAGCGTGGTTTACCTATATAGCAAACATTTTAAATATATTGAAAAAAATATTTTAATATCTTTAAAGCGTTTAAAGTTTTTTTCTTTTGTTTAAAACATTTGGCTAAAATCTAGAAAAGATGATGCTCTATTGGCTATGACTAAGCGCAAGGTAGGTTACCAGATCAAGACTCTCTTCGTTTTTTGAGTAGCCTAAAGAAAACGCTGAACGGTAATAATACAGAAAAACACATAAACAGAAACGGAAAGATACAGATTCCGCTCAGAATGAACCACTTTTTTTTTAAGCCCTGCTTAAATCATACAGAGCCCCTGCACATGACATGCAGGGGGAAAAAAATCGTCCGCACGAATTCGTATTTTCTCATGTTACTAAATTATGCATGACATTAAAATCTATTAAATAGTGACCAGGATTTAGTTCAATCAAATCAACAACCAAATTATTATATCGTGCACTCAAATTACTTAATACAAGGGAACGAGTTACTAGGCCTAAGTTGTGCATATGATTTAGTAAAATGAGGGAGGGAAATATACTATTGTGCGCACACTTAAATTTTTCCCCTGGGGCTCCGTAAGCCACATTAAGCGTAGCCTAACTTATCCTCTTTGAGTACGACTCGTTTGTTTTAGAAGTATAGTGTTAAAGTAAAATGTGAGAAATTTTTTTTCCCCGGTTGTTATTATAGAACATTAAACTCGCTCCACTGCACTACCTTTGCGCTCACGTCTCGCGTCTATTTCAGCGTATCGAAGCACTGCCTTTTAGAATGTTCTGCGACGGGGCCCCCCAAAGGGTCGGGGCCCCCACGCACCGCGGGGGCTGCGGGGGTGTCCGGTACGCCACTGCAGCCGAGGAAGAAGGGTCTTATCTAGTGAAACGATCGGTTATTTTCTAAAGAAAATTTACAATGAATACACTTTTTAACCACAAATGCCCATCTTGTCTAGCTCTGCTAAGCTTATGTGCGGTTTGGTTTATAATAGTTAGGGTAGGTTGTAAAACTCACCTCATTTTCTCCTCCTGTCATAAAATTTACATCGCTGGTTTACCTTTTTTTTGTAGGGCGTTTGACCTTCTTTGCACGTTCACTTTGTAAACACTGGGTCGGTACTTCTGCAGCGATGTAGGACAATTTTAAAGTTGAAGAAGAAAATGAGATGGGAGTTTTTTAAACTACCCTAACTGTCTTGGACCGGAATACACAGAGTTCATGCAGAGCTAGACAAGACGAGCATTTGAGGTTAAAAAGTATATAAATTGTTTTACTAGATAAGACCCTTCTTCCTAAGCTGGGATCATTTAAACCCCTTTGAATCTGCATTTTGGAAGTTCAAACTCAAGGGCAACATAGAAGTTCACTATATGGAGAAAATTCCTGAAATGTTTTCCTCAAAAAACACAATCTCTTTACGATTGATGAGAGAAAGACATGAACATCTTGGATGACAAGGGGGTGAGTAAATTATCTGTAGATTTTTGTTCTAGAAGTGAACTGATCCTTTAATATACTATATTCCTATGATGTGAGCATAAGAGACTCATTAAAAAGCGTCAAAAGTCTTACTGATCTCCAACTTCTGAATAGCAGTGTATATGAGACCCTGGACCACAAAACCAGTCATAAGGTAAAATTTTACAAAACTGAGATGTATACATCATATGAAAGCTCAATAAATAAGCTTTCTACTGATGTATGGTTTGTTAGGATTTGACAATATTTGGCCGAGATACATCTATTTGAAATCTGGAATCTGAGGGTGCAAAAAAATCAAAATACTGAGAAAATCACCTTTAAAGTTGTCCAAATTAAGCTCTTAACAATGCATATTACTAATCAAAAATTACATTTTGAAATATTTACAGTAGGAATTTTACAAAAAATCTTCATGGAACATGATCTTTACTTAATTTTCTAATGATTTTTGGCATAAAAGAAAAAACAATGATTTTGACCCATACAATGTATTGTTGGCTATTGCTACAATCATACCCCAGCGACTTAAGACCGGTTTTGTGGTCCAGGGTCACATATAGTGGAATACACATGGGAAAAATGGTGCATGTGAAAATATTTGGGATTTGTAAATAAATAACTTAATATAAAGATACCAGGCTAGTTTGGAAAGAGACTTTGAACTTTGTAAATAAGTCAAAAGCTCACCATTTCAAGATGAAAAATAGCCAAAACAACTTAATACAAACAAATCATGGTACAAAAGCTTTCACCTGGACTACAGTTGGGTTGTCCCCTGACCCAATGAGGTAACGAGGGTTGCTCCAGACCAGCTCAGTAAAAGCCATCTCGTCTCCCTTCTCCACAGCCTTCCTTAGCTTGGCTGTCAAGTCTTGAGTCCGAGGGCTCTTAAAACTGTTTGCCTTCTCCCTGTTGATTGTGTCTGCCTCCATCATAGACGGGTGGTCTGGTTTGGGGAATTAAACAGGAAAAAAAAGGTTACATTTACAATAGGCCATTTTTTTAATACGTGATTATCTTAGCTTAATATAAATTTATTTTCAGACATTTTAAAGTATATCTACAGTGGTGTCCAAAAATTTTAGAACACTAGTATTTTCATTTTATTATGAGTGTGTCAGTCAGAAATATCAGTTTACATTTCCAAACATTCATTTTGCCATTAATTGTAATAATCCAGTGAGATTTTTGTTTGCACAGCACAAGGAGTCTGACGAGAGCCAGTGCTCCATACAGAGATCTGATCTCATCATCATCCAGTCTGTCTGGAATGACATGAAGAAACTAAACAAACTGAGACAGACTAAATCCAGAAGAACTGTGGCAACGTCTCCAAGACGCTTCAATAAACCTACCTGCAAAGCTACAGTACTGTTAGGCACTTGTGTAAAAATGCTGTAAAATGAGGACGCTGTCAATAATAACTCAATTTAATTAACATTCGGTGTGACCATCCTCTGTGTTTAAAGCAGCTTTTGCTCTAGGTGCACTTGTGCATAGTTTTTCAGGTAGCTTTGGAGGTAGGTCTATTCCTCTATCTTCCTTAGGAGATATTCCTCACCTTTGTTAAACACCAGGCCAGGTTTGACAGGAGAAACACAGGGCGCGCTTTTACTAGGCGAAGGGTAGTAGTCACATATGCCTTTGGCAAACTTCTCAGCATCCTCACGATTGGAGAAAGCTTTAAACCGAGCCCCCTTCATCATTTTAACAGCCTGCAAAGCTTCTTTCTTATCCGTGTAGACATGGGCTCTTTCTAAAGAGGAAGAGGAAAATAACATCTCACACTAACATAACAAGTTGAGTCATCTGCACAGTATAAGCATGTAAATGGCTATTGAACTAACAACAACTAACACTAATGTTCAAAAGTTCTTAATTCAGCAAGGATGCTTTAAATCGATCAAAAGTGACATTGTTACAAAACATTTTATTTTGACTACATGCTTGTATAAAAAGAATCCTGAGAAAACGTATCAAAGTTTCCACAAAAATATTAAGCAGCACAGTTTTTAACATTGATGATAATAAGAAATGTTTCTAGAGCACCAAATGAGCATATTAGAATAAATTCTGAAGGATCACATGACACTGAAAACTGGAGTAAATACTGCTGAAAATTCAGCTTTCCCATCAGAGATAAATGACATTTTAAAATATATTAAAATAGTTATTTTAAATTGTAATAGTATTTTTCAAAGCTACTGTATTTTTGATCCAATAAATGTAGACTTATGTCAGGGAACATAGACTTCTTCCAAAAGATGTCTAAAGTAAAGCTAAAAGCTCTTACCATTCCTAGCCAGTACATCCTCCCACAACGGACACACTCCGTAGAAGAAGGAGGGCGACACCTGCGCAGTTTTAGAGGGAGTTTGTGCCTGTGAATTCTCCACATTACAAGGGCACGTCGTTCCACTCAGAGCCTCCTCCTCAGGAGGGTTAAGACCCATGCCATACCCAAAATCCCCATCCTCGCCTGTGACCGAATCTGAGGTTGTTGATGTGGCACTGGGTGGCATTACACTTCCAGAGCTGTCCAACGAGGCACTATTACCACCGTTGCTGTCGGGTTCAGTAAGTCCAGCATTCTCCACTAGAGCCCTGGCGAGCTTCCGCTCAAATATGGCTCTTGTCGTGGCAGTGATGGGGCCACATTTCAAATTGGCTTTGATGATCTCCTCCCTCAACTCGTCAGCAGTGAGACCTTTCAACCTGCTCAGGACTGCGTCCATGCTTCTGCTGCTACGGCTACCTGACCAGAAAAAAAACAACAACATTTGGGGTCACAAAAAGATACTAAAACTAAAATGGAAGTATAACCTGGGAAAAAAAACACATATGTATCCTTGGACCACAAAACCAGTCTTAAGTAGCACAAGTATATTTGTAGCAATAACCAAAAATACACTATGGGTCAAAATGATCAATTTTTCTTCTTTTATGCCAAAAAAAAAAAAATGAATATTTTCTAAACGTCCTATCATAAATATAACAAAACATAGTCTGAATAGTAACAAGCTAAGAACTTCATTTGGACAACTTTTCTCTATTTAATTTTTTTGCACCCTCAGATTTCTAAATTTTAAATATTGTCCTATCCGCCATACATCAATGGAAAGCTTATTTATTCAGCATGAAAAAAAACTCTTATGACTGCTTTTGTGGTCCAGGGTCACATTTAGGGTTACAAAAAGAAACTGAAATTAAACGAAGTATAACATGGCAAAAACCCCTTAATGTCTCATGCTGATACCTGCATCAGCTGGGACTGTTAACAAAGGTAGTACAAAACAGATAGGGTATTTTACATGTTCTGCCACACTACTGATGATTTTGTGAAACAATATACTTCCTTTTTTATCATCAAGGCATCACAAAAAATACACATGAAGAACAAATGCAAATGTACAGACTTAATATAGTACATATAACTAGGAATGAAAAGCACCAATTAAAACATAAATATTAAAACATTATATAATGCATATATATAAAATGACAAGATATGACTGTTTAGCAAAATTAATATATGAAAGGGTATCTTTCACACAAAGATGAAAATCCTGTCAGCTTACCCTCATGTCATTTCAAACCCGTAAGACCTTCGTTTATCTTCAGAACACAAATTAAGACATATCTGAAAACGAGCAATGCAACTGAAATGTTCCCAGGCCCAGAAATGTAGTAAGGACATAAAATAGCCCATGTGACATCAGTGGTTTAACTGTAATTTCACGAAGCTACGAGAATGCTTTCTGCATGCAAAAAACATACTTTTCTAGGCCTTGAACGTGTCAGTTGCATTGCTGTTTACGTAGGGTCATAAAGCTCTTGGATTTTATCAATAATATCTCAATTTGTGTTCCGAAGATGAACAAAGGTCTTACGGGTTTGTCATTAGTGTCACTCATTTTTGGATGAACAATCCCTTTAATTTTTCTTTGATGAAGAAATAGCTTGGATATATAGAGTGTTTTCACAACACACTATCAATCGCCATATTGGCAGCACTGAACTTAAACAATGCCACTGAAACCTGAACAAATCTAGCATATTTTGCTGATTATTGCTGCTGAAAATTATCAATTATAGTCATGTTTTGGGCTGTACTAATAGGTTGGAAAGGGTAAAACATTTAGTGTACTAGAGACTGCCAAAAGTAGCAAATCAAGGAGAAGAGTGCAAAAAATTGTCTGAGGGACAAAAGGCATTTGTGGTTGGCCAAACTAAACCATGATTTCCAGGGCAAGAACCTTGACAACATTCGTGTTTGTTCTTATTATTACCAGTCAGGTAGGTAAAATATTAGGCTAATATCTTAATACTGCTCAGACGTATCTTTACCACCTATTAACTTTAGTTTGTCAAAATATTGCGCCCTTTCCTGCTTACTAAGTCCTTCTCTATAAGATTTAGCAGCTTCCACATATTTTTTCCATGGTTTAGACAGCATAAATTAGCAGAACAACGTATTCAGTAGTACAGTAACTGTGGCCGCGCATTCGGGTAACTGACCAAATCGTGACAAGTGCAAACCCTCTTGATATCCTTTTCAAAGACAATAAAAATGAGCTTTTGATGACTGAATTTCCAACTAAATTTGGCAAAGAGCAATAAAAGATTAACATTAAAACACTCATTCTTTTTGTTTGTTCACATCAGCGCTGAGAAACGAAAAACAAGTTGGTTACTAAACAAAACAGAAACCAATACAAAATCATTTTGTATAAGAAAAATCCCAAAAATACAAGTTACATTTTTACTAGAGGACTCACAAAAACAACAATTTGTATCTGTATCTAACTCTTTTTAAATATACTTTTGTAGTAATTTAATAGGACATTCCTTACTTTATTAGATATAATGTATTCAAGTAGGCACTGTCCATAGTTTTTTCCAGTCAACACGAAAATAAAGTTCTCTCAGTATGACAAAATATGTGACCCTGGACCACAAAACCACAGATATATTTGTAGCAATAGCCAGCAATACATTGTATGGGTCAAAATTATCGATTTTTCGATAATGCCAAAAATCATAAGGCGATCAAGTAAAAATCATGTTCCATGAAGATATTTTGTACATTTCCTACCGGATTGTAAATATATCAATACTTAATTTCTGATATGCATTGCTAAGAACTTCATGTGGACAACTTTAAAGGGGATTTTCTCAATATTTAGATTTTTTTTGCACCCTCAGATTTTCAAACAGTTCAAATATCCTACCCTAACAAACTATACATCAATGGAAAGCTTACTTATTCAACTTTCAGGTGAAGCATACATCTACATTTCAGAAAATGTACCCTTATGACTGGTTTTGTGGTCCAGAGTCACAAATATAGAACTGTTCAGATAATTTACTTCCTTTACGTTTATAAAACACGGTTCGACGTCACGGCGCGTCATCGCGGCAGTTAAACTGACAGCATCAAGCTCCTTTTGCATTGTTAAGGATCAAAAACGTGCAACATGAAGTGGGGCTGCACAAATCGTGGCACCGGTCGCATCTAAATCTCATCCCCTGTGAGGCAAGCATGCATCTGCAACATATAAAAAGTTTATTGAAACCGAGGTGTCACGCCCAAACTACCAACCATTGTAGTTTTTTTTTGTCTGTATATTACATGATCCTGATTAATGGAGATGACATATTAAAACATGGGGGATGAAAATTTCACCCGTCATTTTGCACCACTTACCATCTATCAGCTCAACAATGATGCCGTACGTGCTGTGAACGCGCAGATGTACATGTGTGATTTATTAAACGTTTATATGAGTGTGAATCGCACGGACGCTCTGGAAGGGTCGCATTGTTTACAGCTCGGTTTGCGCATGCGCGTGGTACGGTCTGCGCCTGCTCAGTACGCCGGGCAGGGTTCATGTGTTTCAAACGCCGGGTGCAGGTCTTGTGAGTCGAATCTTTTCAATGAATTGAGTGACAGGCTCGAGAAAAATTATTCGTTCGTTTATTTTGGGATGAAATATGGTACTTTTCCCAAGTATTACATACAAAATTAGTTTAAAGAGATGCATTTGAACTTGTGACTCTGGAGAACAAAACCAGTCATAAGGGTCAAGTTTTTGAAATTGAGATTTATACATCTTAAAAGATGAAAAATAAGCTAAATATTGAGAAAATCGCCTTTAAAGTGGTCCAAATGAAGTTCTTAGCAACGCATATTACTAAATAAAATTTTTGTTATATTCTAAAAAAAAAGTTTTGATACATTTACGGTAGGAAATTCACAAAATATCTTAATGGAACATGATCGATCTTTACTTAATATCCTGATGATTTTTGATATAAAAGAAAAATAGATCATTTTAACCCAGACAATGGTTCAGGGTCATATATAATATCTATGCAGAACTGAAAGAAACATAAATACAAACTATTTTTATAAACGACAGCGCGATATTACGTAATTACGTAATGGAATGACAGAATTGTTCAAAACGAACTGTTCAAAAGAACCGATTCGCCAAAGAGTCGGGCTAGGCATCAGTCATGCTTAAACCCACATATTAAAAGTCAACACTTTGACAATGGCATCCCACAATATAGCAAATAATAATGCTATTATAAGATCTCATCACGTCATATTTAACAATTACAGTTATTTTTTTGCTATTGAAGACAAATAGTGAGGCAAGCTAGAAGTGAGTGATTAAAAACTCAGCCAGATAAGAGAGTCTAGATTTTACCTCTGCTTCTGTCTGCAAACGTACGAAGGCTGCAGGTGGAGATGGGTTGCACACCAAGAGCTCCTTACATGCTTAGTTTCCATACAGCCATGCCTGTTGACACTTATTGTGACAAAACAGGAGTTAAATATCACACGCTCGATAACAGCTCCTTCCGTGCCAGAACAGTTATAATCATGTAGAACTGAGAATAGGGGGTTCACAGAGATCACGCCAGTTGTTTCAAGTTAACGTCTGAGCAAAATGTGCCTCCCGGAAGTCTCTCTTGCTCGGTGGGACTTTGCTTATTTTTGAACGGGTTTTAGCAGCGCTGACTAGTGGCTTCCTTGTGTATTAACTGATGAGTACATTTTGAGATTAATAAAAAGTTGTTTTCAAACAAATGCGTATGAAGCAGTACACACTATGTAACAACAAACGTTTTAAACTGTATTGTGCGATATTGTTTCGCATTAATTACGTTTAATTTGGCGTGGCTTCCAGTTGTCATATCAATAATGTTTGTCGACTTTTAGCTAAATTGTGTGTAAAAGTCTTAGTAGTATTAAATAATCAAAAGTCATTCATGAGAACGCATAATTGACACCTGCTTACTGTGCAAACTCTACAATACAGTTGCAAACAAAATGATTCAATGAACCCTCGACCTGCAATACATTTCCCTGCTGAAAAAAAAAACAGTTAAAGCAGCCTAGGCTGGTTGGCTGGTACCAGCAAGCAATTTTTGGTCTAAAAGACGTCTATTAGCCGTGAAAACATAGCCCAGACGTCTAGGCTAAAACAAGTTTGTATTTGGGCTGTCAGTGAAAATTTAATAGACGTCTAACATATCCCAATATTAGACTAGTCATCAATTAAAAAATTAAAAAAAAAATTAAACCATAAAACCTTGTAAACGTTGCTAAGTTTGCTTACAGGATGGAATATCATACATCTAACTAGTTATTTTGCCAAAAAATGCATGCAACCAAATTCAAGGTTATTTGGGCTGGAAGTGGATTACATATAGCCGGACTATATCGGGTTTATAGTTAACCCAGACTGTGAAATTACGACTATTGCTTGCTGGGGTCTTAGCTGGTTTAAGCTATGGTTTTAGCTGGTCTCCCAGCCTGGCCAGGTTGGTCAGGCTGGTTTTAGCTGGTGGTTTCCCAGCCTGACCGGGAAAGTGGCCAAAACCCCTCTAAAACCAGCCTGCTGACCAGCTAAAACAAGGCTGGTTGACCAGCTAAAACCTGCCAACCAGCCTAGGCTGGTTTTAGCTAGTCTTTTCACCAGGGTTTGCTGCAGAGAACACAATTTTGTGAAAACAATTCAACAAAGGCATCAGTACTATTAGAGAAAGTTTATTAATAGGATTTGAGTAATTCTGAGAAGACTAGTTGATGAATAATGAAGAAGAAAAATCGAATTGGCTGTAAACGTTCATGTTCACAATTATTCAACCCCCCCAAAATTCGGTGCAGTATATTTTATTCTTTAAAGCCACCAATAAATGCTGCTTGGAAGTGCTTAGAAGCTTTTGTCACCTCTCTACTGCAATCTTGGCCCATTCCTTGCCTGAAAAAGCTTTCAGATCACTGATAATCTTTGGTTTTCACTTTGCCACTGCTTTCTTCAAATTCAACCGAATATTTTAATGAGAATAAAATCTGGAGACTGAACAGGCCACTCAAGAACATTCTATGACTGATCCCTGAACCAAGCTTAAGTTTGGATTTAGATGTGTACTTTGGGATGATGGTCCTGCAGGAAAGTCCATTGATCTTCAGCTTCAGTCTTTTGCACCAAAGGCATCACAATTTTTACCAAAATGGCCTGATACTTTAAGGAATCGATGATGTCTTTCATACAGTCATGATTTCCACTTCCTGCTACAGTAAAACACCCCCATAACAGGACTGGTCCACCTCAATGTTTGACAATGGAGATGGTGTTCTTCTGCTTATAAGCTTTGCCTTTTTTGCACCAGACATACCGCTGATCCATAGGTACAAAAAGTTCTAGTTTGGTCACATCACTCCATAAAACATTCTTCCAGAACACCACAGGTCTTTCCAAATTAATTTTAGCATGTTCAAGTTGGCCTTTTTGTTCTTGGTCAAGAGTGGTATTTGGCAAGATGCCTCAACGTGAAAGCCATACATGTCATAGTGTTCTTATTTTCTGCACTGAAATGCTTTCCTCCTTTTGTCGGGTCATCTTGCAAGTCTTTGGCTGTACATTGAGGGTTTTTCCTCAGTTGTTCTAATCAAACATTTTATAATATAGTGCTTTTTCTTCACCCTCAAAGGCTTTCTGGTACAACACATTTTTAGCTAAGGAATAAGGCTGACAGCTGTGTTTCTAGGAACTTTTGATGTCTTGAAAATCTTCATATAGTGTCTAAAGCTTTAACTGTGTTTTAAGACAATTTTGTTCCCCACCATACAAATATGTGACTAAAAATGTTGAATCGGGGTTGAATAATTATGACATAGCTGTGTTATTAAAAAATCTTGATATTGACATTATCACTTATATGCCAGTGATATGTTATAGATGCAAAAGCTTGCATTTGTAACGTACTGCAGTCGCTAGGGGGGTTGAATAATTCTGATTGCAACTGTAGCTTATAGTGTATTACTATATAAACCTTACATTATATTTTACCAATTAAATCAAACAAAAAAAAAAAAGCAGAATGTGTCTATTAGCAACAGTATTTGCTATAATAATATGAAGAACATTAAATAGGAACAAAAGACAACATGTGAGCATTTTACAGAATTATTTATATTTTACACTCAATATGGTACATCCCATAAAAATGCTGAGCAAGCAAAGATTTAAAAGTCAAACTTTTTTCCTTGTTTATAAACACTGAACAGAAACTCGTGCTTTTAGTCAGTACAGTGATGAACACAGTATATTTTCAGTTAATTAAAAACAGTTCCCTCCCTTTCACAGAATATGTATTAATCCTTTGAAGACAAATGTACATGTTAGTGTGTAAAGCTTCATTTCCCATTATGTCTTAATGATTTAAAGCAGTCTAAAGGTTATTACCGTACACTGAGATCAAAAACAGTTCAAGCCAATTACATGGTTAAGTCCAGCTCCACAGACACAACCGACAAATGGAGTTCGCGAAATAAAGACATCAGGGGAAAGACAGAAATATTACACCCAATTAAAATACATCATTCAAAATATATCTGCACACATTTTTAGAATTAAGGCTTAATGACAAAGCATCCATGAGAGTTTCAGGAAGTGAAATCGTTTTTAAATAAGTGAATATAGTAACGGGCAAAAAATGGCAAGATGTTTCCATCAAAAAAAGTCATATTTTACATCTGTCCATACCTGAAAGTCAGTAAGCTTGCTTTCTTTTATCAATTGTGCAATATACGTCAACACCTTTCATATATATTATAAATATATATATACGTTCAACACACTCAACAGCGCTTTCAACAGCACATTCAGCCTATTTTACATTATTTCCCAAAATCTCTCAACAGAAAAATTCATTCAAGCTATACATTTTTAGTAGTATTTAAAGGTTTCATTATTGGATTCATTTTAAGGCGCAGCCCTAAAGAGAACTAGTCTAATTCTGTCAGCCATTATCAAGACCTTTTGTATGAGATCTCACATTTGCAAACCGTAGACACTAGCTGATATTGGATGATCTGATCTGTAATACATTACCCTGTACAAAAGGGCCACTATTTTCTCCCAGTCTCACACTTACATTCCTAGGTCCTGAGTTTCAATCAGAAAGAGGCCGTAGTGCGAAGTATAACATTGTAAGCGCATCCTCAAGGCTGCTTTATGTGTTACAGAACAGTGGATCTAAACTCTGAGACTTATGGGTAAAGCGGTACACAGTGTGTATGTAGACAAAGTTGTCAGCATCGCTTTAGACTTGATTTGAGGCCTGGGAAAACTAAGAATGCTGTTTTTGGGGAAAACCTGTGCTCTAAAACGTTTGATTGATATGGGGCCTCGTATTTAGCTGATAATATTTGCATTATATTGCAGGGAACAGCTCTAGATCAGGCATCTGTCCAGTGATGGAATGAGAGGTCAGCTCATTCACAGGCACAGAGGAATGGAAGAACAGTTCAGCTGCTGAATTCTCCATGCAGGACGTGAGAACTACCATCAGACGGATATGTAGAATATACATCTGACCATTTAGGTCAATAGGTCACTAGTAACTATAACACTGGAGTCTGGTGCCCTGGATGGTTGTTGTAGATCACATTTGTTTTTTCACTCCTGCAGGACTAAGCAGCCTAGCAGTAGCCCTCACAAACCTCTTTCTGCACCTCTTATGAGATGAGAAAGAAAACAAAATCAAAGCTGAATGTCAGGTGGGCGACTGTGAAACTGCGAGCGAGATAAGCAAATCAGATAGACAGAGAGAGCAGCTCTATTCGTTAAACTGAAAATAAATAGTGATAACACAAACAAACAAACACCAAAATGACCCCCACCGAAATAAAGCTGTGGTCTAAAGAAACACTTTGTTTCACCCGAACAATCTTGGTTAGGAAGGGATAAAGCCAAATATTGGCAGTTGATAAGAAACGACGAAAACGTAAAAGTGCCCATAAAGATAAAACAGAACAATCTCCCCAGATAATGTCTTTTAAAGGATTCTTTGTGCATTACGAGGGCTGCATCTCTCCCTTTATCTTATCGTTCTCTTCTTTATTAGGTAAATCGTTGCTACTGTTGTCATTAAGCCCCAGTTTTTGGAGCTCCTCCTCTGCGCTGGCCAACGACGTCACTGTGACCGTGTGTTCCTCCATCTGCTTCTGAAGGCTGTCCATCTCCTGCCTACAAGAAATGACCATCAGATGAGTGAGAAAGGAGACGCCCACAAGGCGAATGCCATCTGTTGTGTGGTTGTGGTATTTATGTGAAAGATGTGGAAGAGAGCAGGTTTGTGTATTTGAACTTTTTTAGAAATACAATTCTGTTCACATGATGCTTTAGAAATCATTCTAATATGCTGATTTGGTGCGGAGGGAAAAAATCCTGTTGCAATCATATAATCATGTTATAATACAGTTGAGGTCAAAAGTTTACATACACCTTGTGGAATCTGTAAAATGGTAATTATTTTACCAAAATAAGACAGATCATACAAAATGCATGTTTTTTTTTAGTACTGACCTGAATTTTTCACATATTTTTTTTTCAGGTCCCAAGAAAAAATAATAGTTGAATTTATAAAAATGTCCCCATTCAAAAGTTTACATATGCTTGATTCTTAACACTATGTTGTTACCTGAATGATCCACAGCTTTTTTTTTTTTTTTTTTAGTTCATGAGTCCCTTGTTTGTCCTGAACAGTTAAACTGCCCGCTGCTCTTCAGAAAAAATCCTTTAAGTCCCACAAATGTTTTTTTTTCGGCATTTTTGTGTATTTGAACTCTTTCCAACAATGACTGTATGATTTTGAGATCCATCTTTTTACACTGAGGACAACTGAGGGATTCATATGCAACCATTACAGAAGGTTCAAACGCTCACTGATGCTTCAGAAGAAAACACAATGTGCTAAAAGCCCGGTGAACACTTTGTGAATTTGAAGATCAGGGTAAATTTTACTTGTTTTGTCTTCCGGGAAACATGCAAGTATCTTCTGTAGCTTCTGAAAGGCAGTACTAAATGAAAAAAATATGATATTTAGGCAAAATAAGAAAAATGTACACATCTTTATTCTGTTCAAAAGTTTTCACCCCTGGCTCTTAATGCATTGTGTCTCCTTCTGAAGCATCAGTGAGCATTTGCACCTTCTGTAATAGTTGCATATGAGCTCTTCAGTTGTCCTCAGTGTGAAAAGATGGATCTCAAAATCATACAGCCATTGTTGGAAAGCGTTTAAATAGTTTTCTGAAGAACAGTGGACAGTTTAACTGTTTAGGACAAACATGAACATGAACAACTATCACTAAAAAACTAAAAAACAAAAACACAACAGGACAGTATTATGAATTAAGTGTATGTAAACTTTTGAATGGGTTCATTTTTATAAATTCAACTATTAATTTCTCTTGTGGACTATATGTAAACATCTTTTATGTTAAATATCCTATTCAGGTCAGTACTAAATAATAATAACATGCATTTTGTATGATCCCTCTTATTTTGGTAAAATAATTAACATTTTGCAGGACTTTTGACCTCAACTGTATGTTGAAAATAGTTGTGTTGCTTAGTAATTTTTATTAAAACTAACATTTGTTTCAAGATTTCTTGATGAATAAAAAGATTTTAAAAAACAGCATTTCTTTGAAACAGATTTTTAAAAAATATTGTTTTCACTTTTTATCAATTTCATCTGTTCTTGCTTGAATAACAGCATTAATCACTGTAAAAACATACACATTACAGCATTTTTTTAATAGTACCATATTTTAATAAATGAAAGGGATAGTTTACCCAAAAATGAAAATTCTGTCATTAATTACACACCCTCATGCGGTTCCAAACCTGTAAGTCCATCGTATATCTTCAGAACACAAATTAAGATAGTTTTGATGAAACCCAAAAGCTTTTTGACCCTGCATAGACATCAACACAACTGACATGTCCAAGGCCCAGTAAGGTAATAAGGACATCTATGAAATAGTCCATGTGACTAATGTTATGAAGCTACAAGAATACTTTGTGTGCAAAGAAAAAAAAAAAAAAAAAATGACTTTATTCAACAATTTCCTCTCTTTCGTGTCTTCTGACGTAGAACCCGGGTGCACTGTGCCTTGTTTACAAGCAGAAGACGATGCACACTGTACATAAACATGTCTTAAGATTTCGACAGAGAGGAATGCTTGCAGTTTTTAATTATCTGAACCAGAAAATACAGACGATGAATTAAAGAGATGAACGCCGGCTCCTGCATCAGCAGCATCATGTATGTGTCACAGTTCTCTCATGAACACGCATCAAAGACGAAAGAGAAGAAACTGTTAAATTAAAGTCATTATTTTTGCTTTCTTTGCACACAAAAAGTATTCTCGTAGCTTCATAACATTACATTTACACCACTGATGTCACATGGACTATTTTATCAATTTCTTTACTACCTTTCTGGGGCTTGAATGTGGTAGTTACTTTACTGTCTGTGCAGGGTCAGAAAGCTCTCAGAATTCATCAAAAATATCTTCGTGTTCCAAAGATGAACAAAGGATTTGAAACGACATGAGGGTGAGTAATTAATGACAGAATTTTCATTTTTGGGTGAACTATACCTTTAACTAACTTTGTCACTTGAAAATGAAAACAACAGACAAGTAGAAGATGAAGTTCACATTAGAGAAATAAGTCAAATAGATAGGTATGGCAAGATGCATGCAAGTCTTACTTCAGCTGTTTCAGACAGTTGTGGAGGTTATTGAGAGGTTCTTTATTGACAGATGTTGAGGGCTTCAACAGTTCGTCCAAAAGTGAAGCAGGAACAGGGCAGTCTGGGATTTTTACTGGCGTCACTGGGGTCGAATCCCCCTTTAGATCCATCCGCTGGTGTGGGGGAGAGAAATATGGATAAAAAAAAAATTTAATTACACACTTACAAACGTACATGTCTATATTTAAAATAAAAATGAGCATTAGTCGTACCTTTCTGATCCTGCTGTTTTTGAGGTCCTGTTTGAGTTGGTTGTTCTGCTGAAGAACAGTCTTCATGCTGTTCCTCAGCTCTCCTACTTTAGCTTGCAGCATGAATTTATCCTTCCGTGTGCCATTGAGCTCTTCCTGCACCATCTCCAGCTCCACCTTTATCCTCTACACATCATATCAAACAAATAAAAGCCAGAATTCAGGAAAAAAATCTATAATACATGTTCTGACAACAGAAACTGACTGAAGTAGTGTGTCTGACCTGTAGAGTGTCCTGCAGGGTGTCCATCTCTCTCTGGTGACACTGTTCCACCATCTCCAGCTGCTGTTTCTGCGTCTCAATCTCCCGCTGCCTTTGCTCCACCTCCCACTTCAGATCCTCCACCTACAGGAAGACAGGAACACAGCATATATGATATACAGTGATTCTGAATGGGATTGAGGGGATATACAGTGGTGGCCAAAATTATTAGAACACCAGTATTTTCACCAGCTAAAAGATGGTTTTAATTCAGGTATTTCTATCTTTTGCTGTAGTGTGTCAGTAGGACATATCAATTTACATTTTCAAACATTTTTAAATTGTAACAAATGAACATTTGGTGTGACCATCCTTTGCGTTTAATGCAGCTTTTGCCCTAGGTGCATTTGCACATAGTTTTACAGTACCGAGCGATACTGTACCTCTTGGTTGGTGAGGGGCTTTTTGCTGAGCTCATCATCAAGTTGTTTTTGAAGGACCTGGAGTTGATCGTGAGCATCAGCTAATTCCTCCTGGAAACGAGAAACCTCTTCAGAGTGCTTCTCATCTTGAGCCCTGACAAAGAGGAAAAATAAATAAATCTCACAATTTGAGGAGTCACAAACCTCTGCTCATTATGAGAGAAGTTAATTAAGAAGCTTAAGCATTGAACAAGGTTGCATTTATGGCTCCCCTCTTTCTCCATGTTAGCTCACAACCATCAGTTCATCACTCTAGAATAGCTGGACCTCGTAAAGATCTTTTAAAGTGTGATGGTACTATTGTATTATGAGTTTTAGAGGCAGCTGTGATCCTACAACTCAGAGCGACAAGAAAACAAAGACTTACGCAAGTGTTTTAGCCTCTTTCTGCAGGGTTTTGATCAGCTCCTCTTTGGCCTGCAGATCTTTCTTGATCTCGCTGAGTTCCAGCATGGCTGCTCTGTAATGCCTGCGGTTATGGGCCGCCTCCAGCTTGGCCTCCGCCACCTGAACAAAGCGTGCAGACACACAGGTCACACACATGCACGTAACAAAACAAACCAAAGCCTTCGGGAGTTCCAAAGGGGAATTGGAAATCATGCAGCTGTTAAACCACAAACTAACCTGCTCAGTCAGATCCTTGACTTTTATTTTCTCTTTCTCCAGAGCAGACTGCAGCGTCTGCACCAACTGTCTCATCTGTTGGTCCTCTTCTTCTTTACGCTTTAACACTGCCTGAACCTGAAGTGGAAGATTACTGAGATGTTAAAACAAAGCAAAAAATGAAAAAACAAATCAAAAAGGTAATTATGATATGTAGTATCACACCTGTAAGTTGAGCTGGACAAGATCTGCTTCTCTCTTTGCCAATGCAGCCTCTAAAATATTGGCATGTTCCCGCAATGCACTGTGGGATTTCCCAAGCCCAGAGAGCTTCCCTTTCTCATGCTCTAGCTCAAGCGCAAGCTTCTTATTAGCATCCTCCAGTCGACGAATTCTCTTTTTAAAGTTTCTTGACTCTTGAAGCTGTGTGCAAAACAACATTTTTGATTTAAATGCTTGAAACCACTCATTCCACAAATTAAACTCATAAATGCACATGAGAACATTTAAACATAAATGGTCAGTGTATCAGTGAAACAAAAATTAAATTAAATAAATTGAACAAATCAGTAATCTGAGTTAATTAAATGCAAGGAATAATGGGGAAAACGTACATGTACACAATCTTTCAAAAGTCTTTCAAAAGTTGTAATACTTTTATTCTGCTAGAATGCATTAAATTGATCAAAAGTGACAGTAAAGACTTTTAAATTGGTGCAAAAGAGGAAAATACAAATGTTTTTTATCATTGATAATAATAATAATTCTTTATGAACAATAAAAAATTGCATATTTTAATAATTAATGAAGGATTGATTACTTGACACAGAAGACTAGAGTAATGGGTGCCGAAAATTCGGCTTTGCCAGTAAAAGAAAAAATTTCAAAACATTAAAAGAGAAAACAGTTGTTTTAACTTTTAATAATAGTTCACAATATTAGTTTTTACTGTTTTTGATCAAATAAAGTTAAGACTTGGTGAGCATTAAAAGAGACTTCTTTCAAAAATCTCACAGACTCCAAACTGATTTTCTAAGCTCAGAAAATGATGTGCATGTAAATGTGTTAATTATTAAAGGAGAAGTTGACTTCCAGAACACACATTTACAGATAATTTACACACCCCCTTGTCATCCAAGATGTTCATGTCTTTGTTTCTTCAGTTTTAAAGAAATTATGTTTTTTGAGGAAAACATTTCAGGATTTCTCTCCATATAGTGGACGTCTATGGTGCCCCCGAGTTTGAACTTCCAAAATAGTAGTTTAAATACAGCTTGAAAGGGCTCTAAATGATCCCAGCCGAGGAAGAAGGGTCTTATCTAGCGTACATGCGGTAATTTTCAAAACAAAAATAAAAATTTAAATGCTTTTTAACTTTAAATGCTCGTCTTGTCTTGCTCTGCATGTACTCTGTGTATTCCGGTTCAATACAGTTAGGGTATGTCGAAAAACTCCCATCTCATTTTCTCCTCCAACTTCAAAATTGTCCTACATCGCCATTTTACCTTTTTTGTAAAGGTGTTTGATCTTCTTTGCCTGTTCACTTTGTAAACACTGGGTCGGTACTTCTGCAACGATGTAGGATGATTTTGAAGTTGGAGGAGAAAATGAGATAGGAGTTTTTCGACATACCCTAACTTTGTTGAACCGGAATACACAGTTGACGCAGAGCTAGACAATAATCGATCGTTTCAGCAGATGAGTGCCTTCTTCCTCGGTTGGGATCATTTAGAGACCTTTGAAGGTGCATTTAAACTGCAGTTCAAACCCGCGGACACCACAGAAGCCCACTATATGGAGAGAAATTCTGAAATGTTTTCCTCACAAAGCACAATTTCCTTACAACTGAAGAAAGAAAGACATGAACATCTTAAATGACTAGGAGGTAAGTAAACTATCTGTAAATGTTTGTTCTGTAAATGAACTTCTGCTTTAAAAGAACCATTCAAGTTGCTGTTTTGATAAAATTGTATCTTATTTGCCATTAAGAACAAGTTTTCTCTTACCTCATCTTCCAGTTCCATCACTTTCTCCTGATATTCCTCCAGCTCCGTGCTAGTAAGGTTGATAACCTCCTGTAGCTCTTTCTCCAGCATGGCTTTACTCTGGCTCACTGCCTTCAGCTCTCCCTGCAGGGACTCCACCTTGGCCTGAAGCAATAACAACAAAAACACATCAATTCATTATTGGAAAACAAGATAAACTGTAGTTTTACACTGCACCACTGGGGTCTGTGTAAGCCGTATAAGAATTCTAATCATTGTTTCTCAAATATTTTTAGGGTTTATGCATCTCTGTAGACCATCATTACAGTTTACCTGAAGTTCTTGGCTATTTCCACCCTCTGAAACCTGAGCTCTGAGTTTGACAAGTTCGGCCTCAGCTGTCTCTTTGGCGGTGAGGGTTTCCTGTAGCCTGCGGCTCAAAATGCCTACTGCATTCTCATAGGCCTTATGCTTGGCCTTCATCTCTTTCTGTGCACTGGTCAAATCTGTGCCAATACGCTTCATCCTCACCTTCTGCTCTGAGATAGCCCTGGAAGAGGAAAGATGAGTACACAACAGCAAGTTAGACAGGATTGTTTTTAGAATATACCATTAGACATTCCACTAAAGCCTTTTTTAATTTGGTTGATAAACAGTTGATACAGGAAAAAATGCATCAAGACTGCTCATAATTTAATTTTGAGATGCAAGATCTCAAGCAAACATGCACTATTGTCTATATGTCACATCGCATATTCATGATGTCAAAGACTGAGCAGCGATCACTATGGAAACCCTTATGGCAGGAGAGGCGGTGTGATTGTGACTCACTTTCTGGCTTCATCTTGCATTTGTTCTATCCTCTTTCTCAAATTTTCATTTTCTTCGGTCACTGACGCCAACTGGTTCTGGTCAAACTGAAGGGACTGAAGCAACAACATCAAAATATGCTATACACTATTGTTTAAACTTTTATTTTTAGTATCTTATGCTCATCAAGGCTGCATTTATTTGTTCAAAAACAACATATTGTGAAATATTATTAGAATTTTAAATAATTGTTTTCCATTGTAATATATTTTAAAAAGCTGAATTTTCAGCATCACTGCTCCAGTCTTCAGTGTCACATGATCCATCAGAAATCATTCTAATATGCTGATTTGGTGCTCAAGAAACTTTCTAGTTCAGTTTTGTAACATTACAAATATCTTTAGTGTCATTTTTGATCAATTTAATGCATCCTTGCTGAATAAAAGTATTAATTTGTTTTAAAAAAAAAGGCAACAGAGATGATCTTAGTAATGTAGTCGCTGTGTACCTGCAGTTGAGAGTCTAGTTGGTCTCTCTCTGTCTGTACGGATTGTAAATGGGCTTCCAGACCATTCATTTGCTGCTGGACTCTCTCTACTTCCTTCTGCAGGCGAGCCTGATTCTGTTCTGCGCTTTTCTTTTCTCCCTCCATTTTCAACAGCTCCTGCTTCAGGTCCTTCACCTCCGCCACCAGACGCTTTTTAGAAGCCTTCAACTCAGAGATCAACTGGTCTTTGGAGCTGGCATCTCTTCTGTAAGCTTCAACCATTACCTGCAAAAAAAAGAGTAGAGCAGATCTAGGATCTGGTCTACCAATTCCCATTTGGCAATTTTGTTGATTCCATAACATTAGTAGGGCCCTGTGAAATCAGTTTTATTTTTTTTCCCCTAAATTCTTTTTTAATTTTTTCCAAATTAATTTTTCTTGATTCAGTTTTTTCCCCATTTAAGTTTTAATGGATACATTTTAAAAATATATGAATGAAAAAGCATGTCTAATAAAATTTTTTTACACAATTCAGTGTTTTTAATTAATTTTCTGCATTCCATTTTAATAGTACTATTACATTTTATTAATCAAAAACATCTCTAATTCATTGATTTTATTAGTTTTCCAGAAATACTGTTATATTACTGTATTTCATACAAGCTTTTGTCCAACATCCATTTTTTAATTGATTTTATTACTTATTATTTTTAATTTATTACCATATTTTTTCCCAGAAATACTGTTGTATTACCGTATTCAATACAACTGTTTTTGTTCAAATTCCGTTTTTTTTTGTTTAAATTTTTCTTTTTTTAAAATACAATTTAACAGCAATTTATTTAAAGTTTAACAAAAATTACATTTTGAAGGCCTTATGAAATGCGTTTTTTTTTCTTAAATTCAGTTTTATTTTTTGTCCAATTGTGTTTCGATTTTAATAGTTTTATTAAATAGTAATAATCAAAAGCATCTTGAATTCTTTTTTAAATAAATAATAAAAAAAAAAATTTTTTTTTATTATTTTAAATGTTGTATTATTATTATTTTATTATTATAATTATTTCAGAAATACCATTGTATATTTAAAATTTTCTCGTTAATAATTTCTGGTAAACATTCCTTGGAAAAAAAAATTATTAGTAGTAGCAGTACTATCATTACATTAGGTACTGTTTTTCTGTCAGTTTCTTCAAGTTAAGCCAGAATTTTATTTCGAAGGGTTGCTGTGAAGACCCGTAAGTTTCTGTTTGTATATGATATGACAATAGTTTTTTTTCTCAAAAGAAATGATAAAATGCTCATGAAGTGACTCTCAGAGCAGCTCTAGATATTATGTTTATGGGTTCATGTACTCATATATTGAAGCGGCAGAGGCTGAACACTACGAGCATCACATGTGCTTTTAGATTTGTTTAGTAAACGAAACCGCGTGTCTGCACCATTCATTTTCAGAGACACACAGCATGTGCAGGATTCATATTTAAATAGTAGTTTAGCAGCTCAATATTCACAGACACTAGTCCATATTGTGTTTTAATTTAAGTGTACTGACCTACTTTTGATTTATTCATCCAAATTCGGAGACATTTCGCGTTATATAGTAAATTACATTTTTATGGATTATGGACTGGATTCTGCAATTAGTCTTCAGTTAACCAGTGAATTATGCCTTACTGAAACTGAAATGTTTTACAAACTGATAATAGTGATGTTTAGGAGCAACTGGAATGTCCTATGTTAAGTTAAGCTATATATGGAAGAGATATACTATATCACTTGATAATGACAAAACAGTAAAGCCGTAAATCCAATGGACTCCACTCTATACCCTTTTAAGCAACTGAGATCTTTGGGCCACGCACCTTTTGCTGCATGAACTGCTCTTTCAGTTTCTGTGCATGTTTTTTAAGGGTGCCATTCTCTTGCTGGAGAGCTTCAATCTTGTGGAGGGAAAAAAGAAAGGAAAAATGTACAAATTTGAACTCATTTTAAAATTCTTGATACAAAAAAAAAAAAAGAGCAAACCTCTCACCTGGGTTGCTTTAACCTGCACTTCCTGCCTAAGCTGGTCAAGAGTGTCTGACGCCACTAGCACTTCCTCTCCAAGCTTTTCGGCTCCTTCATCCAGTTCACTCTTATCAGCCCGTGCCGCCTGCAGAGCGACTTCCAGGACTATTTTTTCATTTTGGAGATACTGCAGGGTTTCCTCTTTAGTTGTGGCATCAGTTTGTAGTTCCTCCAGCTGGGCCTGGAGCTCCTGGTAACGTAGCTCCAGCTGATTAAGGGCCTGTTCTTTGGTTTGGAGGGTCTCCTGAGTAATGGTGAGCTGCTTCATCAGCTCTAAGTGCTCACGCTGAAGCGATTCCAGCTGGGCGTCTTTTTGGGAGAGAATGAGCTTGACCTGAATGGAGAAGAATCAATCATGTGTCATTATTAAGGATGCTTATATTCAAATGTGACCCTAGACCACAAAAGTAGTCTTAAGTAGCATGGGTATATTTGTAGCAATAGCCAAAAATACATTGTATGGGTCAAAATGCCAAAAATCATTAGAATATTAGGGAAAAGATCAGTTCCATGCAGACATTGTGTAAATTTCCTATCGTAAATATATCAAAACTTATTTTTTGATTAGTATTATGCATTGCTAAGAACAACTTTAAAGACGATTTTCTCAATATTTAGATTTTTTTTGCACCCTCAGATTTTCAAATAGTTGTATTGTCACCAAATATTGTCCTTACCTAACAAACCATTCATCAATGGAAAGCTTCAGATGATGTATAAATCTCAATTTCCAAAAAATTGACCCTTATGACTGCTTTCGTGGTCCAGGGTCACAAACGGGGTAGTGTGTGCACGCATGTTAGTTAGCTTTTAGTTACCTGCTCTAGCTCTCTCTCCAATGTTGTGGCTGTGTTGGCAAGTTTAATAAGATGCTCTCTCTCCTCTTCAAACTCATCTAGTTTGCGCTGAAGATCATCTTCCACCATTGACTTTGCCTCCTGGATTTGATGTATGGCTGCTTCTTGAGTCAACATGTCGGCCTGGATAACAATCAGTCTGTTATTATTATGTATGCTTTTTAGATTTAATCTTCATTAAACTTATTGCTTATTTACTGAAGTAAAAATGAACAAATAAAATACATTTCATTGATTTTTAGCCAGTTTAATGTAATAACATATCAAATTAAATTAAAAAATATATATAATTTCTTAAAGCACACTAAAGTGAAGTAGAATTAGTGCAGTATAATGACAGAATGAAAGGTCTGATTTCAGAGAATATATGTTATTAAATATGCCAACAACAACAAAAAAAAGAATATCAGATTGACAGATATACGGACAGATAAAAAGAGACGTCAGTGTGTCAAACCTCTATGCTCTGTAGCTGCACAGCAATCCGTTCCTTCTCTTTTATAGACTGATGTTTCGTCTCTGTGAGTTTGTGAGACAGAGTAACGTTCTCCATCTTTAGATTTTCCAGCACTCCGATCTGAGTCATCTGACCCGCCTGAATGTAAATATACAACAAATACATATTACAGATGGCCATTCTGCATTTAAATCGAAACACATGGGTCAATAAAAGCCTCCTGTAGCAAACTGATGTGTTTTTGTAAGAAAAATATCCATATTTCAAACATAAGAACCACTTTAATCTAGCTTGCGCAGTTGTACACGGAACTTGCTGCTTGGGGAAGGGGCGTGGCAGGACTGAAATGCCGTCTAAGCTGTTCGCCAATCGCAATGCAGTAGGACTGCTAACCAATCACAACACATTTGGTTTTTCGGAAGGCGGGTCTTCATCAAACCCGGAACTACTTGAGCCATATGTGCCAGGCTGGGGAGAAAGCTATTCATGTAAATTATGTGAAAAACTATGCGTTTTCTGAACCACCAAGCATGAGAGCATGTTCTAGTGCACCCCCAAAACAAAATAAAAACTTTGTAAAAGAGCATAATTGGACCCCTTTAAAATCTTACCGATCACAAACTGTGAATGGTAGTGTACATAACTATGGCCAACAAATTTACATTCAATTGCCATTTTCCTACAAAATATTTTCAAGATTTAAAACATCTTTAACCTTCTGTAAACATTATTACCTACTTGAGCTCAAAACATGACAATAGCGGACCATTATACCTGCATGTTTGCCATCTCTCCTTGCAGTCGCACACGTGCCTCCTGTGCCAGAGTCAGTTGCTGCTGGTACCACAAGCGGAGCTGCTGCAGGGAGTCCACTTCTGCCTGTGAAGTCTTCAGTCTGCTCTGCAGAGCGTTCCTCTCGCTCTGGACCCGCTGAAGCTGCGTCTGCAGGCCTCCCATCTGCTGCCGCAACTCAGAGACTAAGTGGAGAAATGATAAAAGGAGAAAGCTATGTAAACACTTTAATAATATTATATAATTACATACATTTACTTAATAATTCACTTAATTTTGTGAGGACTTCTGTTAATCAGTCAATTGGGCATAGTTATTTTTAAACTAGAAAAATGGACAAATAATGGCCACTCAATCATACATATTTTGATGTTTCAAACAGTAATTAAAATCATTTCCAATGCATTAGATTTACTAAAATATGGAACTATCCTGAGTAGCTATACACTAAGACTAGAGTATTCCAACTAATCAGGCTCAACCCTGATATTATCTTCCACTTTGTCCTCACCTGTGTTGTCCTTGGTATTCAGGCTCCGCTGCATCTCTTCCACTTTGACCATCAGCCTCTGGTACTGCTCTTCAGACAGCTGCAGGTCATTGCCCAGTGAGGCCAGGCTGGCGTTTTTCCCTTCCAGGTTGGTTTGGAGCTCCACCATTGCCTTCTCCAGAGCAGAGCAGTTGGAACGTAATGTGGTGACCTCAGAGGTGAGGGTGCTCTGCCTTTGCTGGGTGGCCTGGGTCTGCTCCACCTGGGCCTGCAGCTGAGCAGTTACTGTAGCCAACTGGGCCTGGAGCTCTGTTTTTTCTTTCAATGCCTGGAAATGGAGAAAAGTTTTATGATGATTAGCGTGGTTGCAGCCACATTTTAGAGATGTATATTCTTTAGAAGTATATGAAAAATAAATAAATAAATAAATGTTTGAAAGGTTGGAATTAATTTTTTTTTTCAGTAAATATTAATTAAATAAAAATTAAATTAAAGTGACCGTAATAAGTATATATATGGTACACATGTAATTTTTAAAATAGAATTTTAAAATTTGATTTTAAGTGAGAGTAATATTATATAAGCATATATATGGTAAATATGTAAAACTTTATAAAAATTAAAAATTTGAAATAAAATAACACTTTACAATAAAATATTAAAATGTAATACATTTTAAAAAGAAATACATTTTTAAAATACAATTTTAAGTGACAGTAATATTATATTACATTTTTAAATCAAATAAACAATAATACAAATTGTAAAACACATTATATTGAATAAAAAACATTTTTAAAATAAAAATGTCAAATGTTTTAAAATAAAAATTTAAAATACAATTAAATATTTTAAAACGAAATCAATTTAAAAAATAAATAAAAATTAATAGAATTTTAAAATAGATGTTTAAATAAAATAAACAAATTGTAAAAGAAAAATTAAATAAAAAATAAAATATTTTAAATAATTTATTTAAATAAAACAAAATGTTAATTTAAATAAATAATCAAATAATAAAATGATTTTTAAAGTAACTTAAGTAATTTTTTAAAATAAAATACTAAATAAAATAAAAATGTAAAATATAAAATTAAATAAAAAATAAATAAGCAAACAAACAAACAAATAAATAATGTTTGAAAGGTTGAGATTAGCATTTTTTTAAAGAAATTAAATTGTATTCAGCAAGTATGAATTAAATTAATCAAAAGTGACAATAATAATACAAAGCATTTATATGGTATATATGTAAGACATTTGTATCTTTATAAAAAAATTCTATTTTAAATATATTCTGTTCTATTAAACCTTTATTCAACAAAGAGTTCTGAAAAAAAGCCAAAAAGTCAGATCTGCCATCACAGAAATACATTTTATTTGAAAATATGTAATGCATTAACATAGGGGGGAAAAAAATCACTATTTCCTTTTTTTTTTTCAAATTTAATTTTCTAATTAATCATGCAAATATTAAACATTAATTATACTGCAGCAATACTGTGCATGATTTACAGGGGTTGGACAATAAAACTGAAACACCTGGTTTTAGACCACAGTTAGTATGGTGTTGGGCCTCCTTTTATGGCCAATAGAGCATTTCGTCTTTGGAATGACAAATACAAGTCCTGCACAGTAGCCAAAGGCATTTTGAGCCATTCTCCTCTTGCAGATCAGGGGTCAGGTCACTACATGATACTGGTGTAGGAAAATGTTATCTGACTCGCTCCTCCAAAACACCCCAAAGTGGCACAATAATATTCAGATCTGGTGACTATGCAGGCCATGGGAGATGTCCAACTTCACTTTCATGTTCATCAAACCACTCTGTCACCTGTCTTGCTGTGTGTACTGGTGCATTATCATCCTGATACATGGCACCACCTTCAGAGTACAATATCTGAACCATTGGGTGCACATAGTCAACCTTCACACCTGTTCTTACTGGTGGAATGTGCAATCAGTGAAGATTAGCCACCAGGCTGCAAAAATATAGCCATGAAACCTCCAACATTATATTGGCCAGTGTTTCAGTTTCATTGTCCAACCCCTGTATTTGCTATGTATAAATACATTTTGTAAAAATATAAAATAAATAACTATAACTATTTAAATCACTCTGCTCTCTAAACTATGAGCATCAGCCATTAAAACAAATCCATATCAGCTGACCACTAATAGATGTACATATTCTGTTGGCAGCAGCAGGTAGCATCTCTACTATATTAACTCACCTGACTGGCCTCGGAGGAAATAGACTCCAGTTGTCCTTCTAACCTCATTTTCTCTTTCAGCACTTGCAGCATTTCATCATGAGTCCCCATCACAGAACTCCCATATGACACACTGCAAACGCATAATTCAACAGTCATCATGGGGGTTTAATGGGCTCAGTTTATGACAGATAATGTATTTAGATTATGTATTCATACCTGCTGGAGAAGCTGTCTCTACGACTGCGAGGCTCCACACTGCCCTCTCTTTCCTGCTCCAGCTCTTCCATGTGCCTCTCTTCAGTAGCTGCCTGCAAGACTTCCTGCAGTGATGGAAAGTGGCCCATGGCTTCTGGAGCAATCTCTCTCCCTTCGACAGTATATGGAGCCTTTGGCCTATTCACTATTGAAGCTAACATATTATATGTCCCTGCAGCAGACACACTACTATAGGACGAGCTATCACTATCATTACCATCCACCTCAGAGATGTTGTCTCTGATTATATGAGATGATTCTAAATGGGTGTTGGTCTCGGAACTGATGCTGATTTCCGAAACTGTGGAGACTGAGCTGATGGTGGAATGCAGAGAGCTAAATGAAGAGTCGGCAGATGCAGAAACCACCCCACCAGACACATCTGTGCTTTTAGCGTCAGATTCGGGAGTTTTATAGTCAGCGAGGGAGTGGATCTTGCTGGAGCGAGATGATTTGGATTTCTTCTCCTTGCTGGAGGGGATTCCCAGGCTGCCTAGTTTGGGACCACGAGGAACGCTGGTGCGCAGGAAAGAGTATTCCTTAGTCATGGCAACAGTACTGGCCCGTGGGAGACCCTCGGGATGGAGCATGAGCTCTGGATCCAAAGTGCTAAATGGGCGGCTCTTAGGAGTGGAACGACGGGTCTGAATGGGACAAAGAAATGAAGATTAAATGCCATAAGACATGTAAAACAGGACAACAGTGGTAAACACTGGACAAACACACAACTGTACATCTATGTCTAACTTTAAGTCCAATACAAGTCTACCAATGCCAACATTCCAATCCAGTTTGACTTTTTTAAAAATAAAATAAAATATTAAAATAAAAAATGTAAATAAAATTTAAATTTAAAATGAAATAAAATGAAATTCATTTCAATTAAAAAATTTTTAAATAAATAAATTAAAATTAAATAAAAAATAAAATACAAATTAGAAATAACAAAAAAATGTAAAAATGAAATAAAACATTTAAATAAAATGTTAAAGTAAAATTACAAAAAATGTAAAAACAAATTTTAAAAATAAAATAATGAATTAAACTTAAAATAAAAAAATGAAATGAAATAAAATTAAAAGAAAAATTGAAAATTAAAATAAATTAAAATACAACTTAGAAATAAAAAAATAAATAAAATGAAAATGTACAATAAAAATTAAAATAAAATATATACTTTATGACATTAAAAATGTTAAAATAGTAAAAATGAAGTAACATTTTAAAATAAAATGTTAAAATGAAATAATTTAAATAAAATAACATTTTAAAATAAAATAAAAAAATATAAAAAATAAACATTAAATTAAATAAAAATGTAAATAAAATATAATTGTAAAATAAAAATTAATAATTTGACAATTTTTAACTTATTTAAATGTATTTTAATAAAATGTTAAAATTAATTTAAACAAAATATTAAATTAAAAATTTAAATTAAATTAAAGAAGAAATAAAATAAATAACAAAACTAAAAAAAGTAATTATTTAAAATAAAATATTAAAATAAAAATACTAAAATAAGACAATATAAAAAAAAAAAAAAAAAAATTAAATTAAATGGTGAATAACAAAGCAAAAACACAACAATAATAAACTAATGGTTTGCCATTCTTGAAGTCAAATTTAGTGTGATGTTTCTTCATGTACCACATTAAGTTAACTCAAGTTAAGCATTCAAGTTATGACAACTTTATTGTGCTTTATCGCCATTTTTGGAGATTGACAATGTCCATTCAATTTTACTGCAAGGAAAAAATTCCTTTTGGAAGTTGAATGAGGGTGAGTAAATAATGTCAATTTTCTGCTTTTGACCAACTATTCATTAAACTCAATATTAGTCATATTACAGAAACTGACAGTTCTCATTAGCTGACTCACTCTCTCTGTGTGCCTCTGTACTCTATATTGTTTGAGCTGTTCCTCCAGACGCCGACGAGCTTCCTGACGGATTTTTTCTTCATTTTCCATCTCCACAGAAGGCTCTTTCGATGCTACAAGACAGACACGGCCAATAAAAACACAAAAACTAATGCTATATAAAGTAGCCAGGTGAAAAATTGAGATATTGTCAACCAAGCTGTATTGGATTGAATGCAACAAGCTATTGATTATACAAGAAAACAATCCAGAAACAACTTGTTTGACAATGTCTTTTCTAGGGATAGGAATTGACAACTGGTTCCAAAATGCATCTTTTGGTGGTTTAGATTTTTGGGGAGAATAGACTGATAAAAGTAATTTTAAAGTAATTTAGTAGTATTTATTAGAAATCTGATGTTAGTACTGCTCTGAAAAATCTGAAAAGAATAATCCAGCTGCTAAGGGTCTTCCAGAGCAAAATTACTAGAAGAATCATTAACTGTAAAAGTGGAAATGGAACCAGAATTGTTCAAATGATTCTTATCCCTAGTTTTTAAAGAGTGAAGATTCATGCTAAACCTGGTACAGCAAACACCATGTGAGCTCTGCAACCAATAATGAGCCATTCCAGCTGCCTCAGTCAGAAAAAGTGAAAAGCGCACTTGAGTTTCTGCATCAGTTAGTTCTTATTAGTTCAGCCATATTTCACATCCAAGCCAAATTGACTTAACAAGATGCACGTTGTCTTGCCAGTATTCATTCCCAGAAATTCCCAAATCACCAACCAGCACCACAACCCCAGGATTGCTATTACAGAATTGTCACAAACGTCAGAAATCAAAGCACTCACGATCACAGGAGAGACTAAATAGCCGATTATTAATTAATTAGGGGACTTAATGCGATGAAGAGATTCCCACTAAAATCTCTCAGCAAGCCAAAACGGAGGAGCAGGCAAAAACAGGGTACACCAAATGGGGAGGGTTAGCCTAAATCAGCCTCGAAAGCCAAACCGGGGGAATTACAACACAACAGAAAGGGAAAGGGGGTGATTTGGGTGGGGTTATCCAGTATCGTATGCTTACACAATTCAGTCTCCTGCATAGGAATACTTAGTCTGAGCGATTGCAATGCGTCACCCGTGTGAACAGAACCCTCTGCAAGAGCTTCCTCAGACTTCTCTAGGCTTTCAGGGAAAGAGGCCACACCTGGATCCAGCTCTGTGCTCATAGGGGAATCGGCAAGGCGGCTACCCGGGGAAGGAGTTGCCAGAGGTGGGGTGCTGCCTCCACGAGTTTCTTGACCCTCCAACAAGGCCTCTCCGTTTGGCAACAGCTCTGCTTTGACATGACCTGAAACAAAGAGAACAGCTTCAGCAAAGAGCTTTATCCTTAAAGGGATAGTTCACCCAAAAATGAAAATTCTGTCATTAATTTTCCTCGGCTTGCAAACAAGGTGCAACACATCCATGTCCTACTTCAAATTGTTGCATAAACAATTTTTATTTTCTTTGTGCACAAAAAAATATTTTAGTAGCTTCATAAAAATTACCACTGATGTCACATGGACTATATTAACAATGTCCTTAATACCTTTCTGGGCCTTGAACATTGTAGTTGCGTTGCTGTCTATGCAAGTTTAAAATAAATGTCACAGATTTAAACAAAAATATCCTAATTTGCATTTCCCAAAGATGAACAAAGGTCGTATGGGTTTGGAACAACATAAGGGCGAATAATCAATAACAGAATTTAAATTTTTGGGTGAACTATCCCTTTAATAGTTTCTTTTTGGTAAGCATCAAGTAACAAACAATGACCAATACATTTAATACAGTATATATTAATCTTTCTTGAAATAAGTTAATAAAATTGGGCTCAAGCCCAATTCTAATGCAATTAACTTAAATTAAATATTATTGTACACATTCACAGGCATATTTGTCATCCGTAATTCACCTATTCCACAGACAGAAGCGTCCATTAATAAAATAAAGTTTTTTGCACTATTTTGTTGCATATTTGTCAAAAGCATTATTCTTTTTTATATGGGTAAAAACATTACTTTGCACACTTTTAAAGTACTAATTTAAAAAGCCTGCTGATATCAGAGTTTAAGCCCCTGGTTTCATAGACAAGGCTTAAAGGTCCACTGAAGTGCCTTGAAACACGCAGCGTTATTCTATGTGGTGACGTACATTTAACTGAAACAAAAACATATCGCCCAGCCCCGCCCACTTATTTTGAATATCTAATAGCGTTCCATTAATATCTGCTGGGCCAGAGCCGTGAGCTCGGTAAAGCCGCATTTGTAGCTTATGACAGCCACTGTCTAATAGGTAGGGGGCGGGACAATACGGACTCTAGAGAGCATTTGATTGGACAGAACGTTTGATGAGAAACTGAAGTGCACGGTGATATCATCAAAATCGTTGATTCATATTGGCGGAAGTGACGAGGCTGTAAGTTTTGAATGCTCATATCTTGTAAATGCGAATTTTGTCATTGTTTTGAAGCACACTAGCCTATAGATAATCTTAAGGATAATATATTCATACTAAAAGCCAAAAAACTTTAATTTTGATTTCAGGGGGACTTTAAGTCTAGTCCTACACTAAAATGTAAGTCTGAGGTGTTTCAGCTGAAAGGAACTTGCACTGACTGATCTTAAAATATATTAGTGCCTTTGTTTTGTCTCAAGATGCACACAAGTTTTTTTTCTAAAGGCATATTTAAAAAAAAAAATACTTAAATGTCTTAATTGAACCATGGCTTAATCCTGGTTTAGGCTAAGCCCTGTCTATGAAACTTTTTTTTATGAAAGGTTATAGCCCTTTTCACACATACAGTTGAGGTCAAAGCAGAGGTTTACATACACCTTGCAGAATCTGCAAAATGTTAATTCTTTTACCAAAATAAGAGGAATCATACAAAATGCATTATTTAGTTTGTACTATTGACCTGAATAAGATATTTCACATAAAAGACATTTAGATATAGTCCACAAGAGAAAGTAATAGTATTAAGAATCTGTAATTTTTATAAATTAAACTGAGTTGTTTCCTGAATAACCCACAGCTGTGTTTTTTGTTCATGAGTCCTTTGTTTGTCCTGAACAGTAAAAATCTTTCAGGTCCCACATATTCTTTTTTTTTTTTTTTTTATAGCTTTTTTGTGTATTTGAAGCCTTTCCAACAATGGCTGTATGATTTTGAGATTCATCTTTTCACACTGAGGACAACTGAGGGACTCATATGCAACTATTACAGGAGGTTCAAACGCTCAATGATGCTTCAGAAGAAAACACAATGCATTAAGAGCCGGGGGGTGTAAACTTTTGAACAGAATATTGACGTGTACATATCTCTTATTTTGCATAAATGTCTTTTTTTTTTCTTGTGGACTATAATGTAAACATCTTGTATGTGATATATCTTATTCAGGTCAGTACTAAATAAAAAATGCATTTTGTATAAATGTGAACGTTTGAGATAAATTACAACATGAACAAAAACACAGACCGCATATTACATGTTTACAAACACAAGACTGGTGCTTTTTGGTCACGTCTAACCTTTAAATGTGATTAGCAACCTGAAAGTTATCTTTTGTGCAAGTCTTGCAGAACAAGACAAACTGCCTAATCAAGCTACAGTGACAGTTTAGAAAACTGATACTAAAAAGCAGGTGGACCTTTGTGGTTATATCTAGAAAAAAAGAAACACTTAAAGTAACCAATGGCACTGGAAGAAGTGGGAAGAAAAACCATCTCAAAGCCAAATGACGCAGTAAACCGCAAATGTTCGCTTTGAAACCTAGCCAGGTTTTGAATAAGCACAACAAACAACTTTCAAGCACAAGCTTAACGGTGAACCCTAGTCTAAAACAGAAAGTATAAATGAACAGCCTTAAGGTTGATTACATCCACTATCTAATTGCAAAAACATTTATCAGATGTAATCTCTAAAGAACACTAACCATTAGGGATTTTCTCCATTACGAGTGATCTCTCCGGGTTCAGAGGCTCTGCAGTATTGCTGTTTGGATCTTTGCTGTGTTGTGCGTCCGGCTGCTGAGGTTTGGCCTCGATTGAAGCTGTTTCATTATTTCCATTTTCCATATCTCTTGCAATACAGATGCTGCTCTAGCATCCATGAACATGAGCTGGGTCTAACTAGTGCACTTCACCTTTACTTCATGCTCCGTAAATTTTGGTTGAGATTACAGGCTGGCCTGGATGGTGCAGACAGCTTCAGTCCTTGGTGATCCTGAGGAATGGGAACATTAGTTTAAATTATCCAAACTGTGAGAAAAATTCAAGATTGAATGTTCAGTTAAAGCAAAATCACCAACAATGATTACTTAACTAATTTATCACTTACTCACAATGCTGATACTTCTAACTCATCTAACTGCACAATAATTACAGGGACATTGTCCCTGAAGCAATGTGCGAATAAAAACTTTGATCAAGGGTGCAATGTTGACATAATTATGTCATGGTTATTGCATGTGGCATTAGCTGATTAATTCTTACTTTGTTGACAAGCTCCAATGAAACTCCCACAACCCAAACAAAGTATTTGTGACCCTGGAGCCTGGGCCACAAAAGCAGTCTCAAGTAGCATGGGTATATTTGTAGCAATAGCCAAAACTACACTGTATGGGTCAAAATGATCATTAGGATATTAAGTGAAGATCATGTTCCATGAAGATATTTTGTAAATTTCCTACCATAAATATATCAAAACTTAATTTTTGATTAGTAATATGCAATGCTAAGAACTTCATTTGGTCAACTTTAAAAAGAATTTTCTCAAGATTTTTATACTTGTGCAGATTTTCTAATATGTGACCCTGAACCACTAAACCAGTCTTAAGTCGCACGGGTATGTTTGTAGCAATAGCCAAAAATACATTGTATGGGTCAAAATGATCGATTTTTCTTTTATGCCAAAAATCATTAGCATATTAAGTAAAGATCATGTTCCATGAAGATATTTTGTAAATTTTCTACCAAAATATATATAAAAACTTGCTTTTTGATTAGTAATATGCATTGCTAAGAACTTCATTTGAACAACTCTTAAGGCGATTTTCTCAATATTTAGATTTTTTTGCACCCTCAGATTCCAGGTTTTTAAATAGTTGTATCTCAGACAAACATTGTCCTATTTTTAACAAACAATATATCAGTGGAAAGCTTATTTACTCAGCTTTAAGATGACGTAAGAATCTCAATTTCGACAAATTTACACTTACGACTGGTTTTGTGGTCCAGGGTCACATATATGCATCCCTATCCTAACAAACCATTCATCAATGGAAATCTTATTTATTCACATAAATCTCCCTTATGACTGTTTTTTTGGTCCAGGGTCACATTGATCTTTTATTAGGTTTCCAATGCACTGGTAACACTTCAAGATGTCAGCACTAATGTTTTCCGTCCTACTATTAAGTGAATTAAATAAATAAATTCGTCCTTTAGTCCCATTCATTCACTGAAGTGAATGCTTTATTTGTCCATATTTAAGTAAGTGAGAGGTGGTGATGACTCATACTGAGCTGTAAGCAAGGAAAAAACAGTTTTGTGAGAAAATGAACGAAGGAGGATATTGAACAATTCTCTATTATATAAACGTTTATCAGTATTTTGTTCTAGTACTCTGAACTAAGTCAGTTGTTGTAATAGTGTCATAATATACTAGTAACTGACAAGACATGCTAATACTTATTTTTTCTGCTTCTTTTTGGTTCTCCTTGCACAATGTAACACATAAGTGAGTTGAAGTAATAAGATTTCTGTGTCATTTAAGGCTGGATGATTAGACTGACCATCAACACGAGTCTAACTATAGTCTGGTACGATTTAAGACACTTAGCAGACATCTGGCATGCAACCGAAACTGACATGACTGTAAAATCAACCCAAATATGCTCATGTTAAAAATCACATATGGCTGTCAACAGCGTTTTCTGATGAACGTTAACTGTCACTTTCAACAGAGACAAAGTCTCTGACTGGTAATGAGCTGAAAATGAAAGCACAGTGACAAACATGTCAATCTTAATAAATAATAAACGGCACGGAAACGACAAAAAAAAAAAATCACAGGAGAAACAATGTCAACGTAAATTTATAATAAATCACTGATCTCATTAGCATCAGCCTTTAGCCACTTAGCCATATCGCACGATATCAAAAACCTTAAGCAACTGATGCGTGACAACGACTGCGCTTCTGCTAAGCAATTAACAAGTGAAATAGTGACTAATTAGCGTGGTGAATAGAAGAAATGCTAAAAAGTAATTAAGGACCAACCTCAGACGTGCTCCTGCCTATACTACGTGGCTGTTTAGGTTCCGTCCCTCAAACAGATCCTACTGGCTACGGTTTCCTCAACAATAAAGGTTCCGCATAGAGCTACTGCGTAGTAGCAAAAACATCATATATTTTGAAATTCCCCTGTGACTCTGTTTTTACAAGTATCTCATTTTACAGTAATCAGTAAATAACCGCACATATATTATATATGTGACCTTGAACCACAAAACTAGTCATAAGGATGTTTTTTTATTGAGATGTATACAACATCTGCAATAAATAAGCTTTTCATTTATGTATTGTTTGTTAGGATAGGACAATATTTGACTGAGATACAACTATTTGAAAATCTGCAATCTGAGGGTGCAAAAGAATCTAAATATTGAGAAAATAGCCTTTAAAGTTGTTCAAATTAAGTTCTTAGCAATGCCTATGACTCATCTAAAATTAATCTTGATATTTTTATGGTAGGAAATTTACAAAATATCTTCATGGAAAATGAACTTATATACTTAATGCCCTAATGATTTTTGGTATAAAATGAAAATAGATCATTCTGACCCATACAATGTATTTTCGGCTATTGCTAAAATACACCTGTGCTTCTTACGACTGGGTTTGTGGTCCAGGGCAGGGGCGCCGCTAAGGGGGGGAAAGTTAGGACAATTCTAAGGGCCCACGCCATTTAGGGGCCCCCAGAGATCTGCTTTGGTGTGGTCGGGGGGGCCCAACCTCATATTTTGTCATAGGGCCCAAAATTGCGAGCGGCACGGCACCCCTGGTCCAGGGTCACCTATTTGTATCTTTAAATACCAAAATTGCTAACTTCTGACCAATTGTGGATACATACAATATGCCTTTTTCTTTTCTATCAAAATCTGTATAATTTTAATCCCCATTTTAAATTGGTTTAACATCTCGGATTCTACTGTCAATTGAAACAGCTGTCTCATGGTCTCTATATAAGCTATTAACCAAGAACAACAATATTATTTGTTCCATTAGGCTTGTAAACGGAAGCCAAAGAGACACTGATGTATGACAAAGCATCAGTCTTTAATTTGGTTTGATCACAATCCTTTTACATGATGTATAATTAGTCACCACTATAAAATGTGAGATTTCAAGTCAATCATCAAATGCCAAATGTGATTGAAGGAACCCTGCTGCTTTTATCAAAAATGCTCAAAAACCAGGAATGTTGAAAATTTGCTGTTCGTCAAGCACAATATCAAAACCGCAATTCCTAAAACATACATTCAAAATAAAAATAAATAAAAGAGCAAAACAATGCCTAAGAGCCCAAATTATTGTGCACGCAACCATTGTAAGATTATATAGGATAAACCTCAGATAGATAAGCTCTCTAAAGCTTGATCAGTGCTGTTTTATGGAATTTAAGTTCTAACAACCTTTATGGAATGAAAACCATATTTATTTATACAGTACCAATGTATTTCATTTATCTTCCTAGATATATTTTTTAAAGCATTCATTGTGCATCACAGCAGTTTCCCTCAACATTTTAAATCCTTGTTTTTCCACACTCAGTTGACGGTCAACCATTTTTTATTTTCTTGATTACCATTTGAAAACAGAAGAGGGTCACACTCATAACAGATTGAAAATTTCCTACAGTTATTCACGACAGAGCTGACATTGTTTTGCCAGATGCAGCCCTCCACAGATAATGAGTCACCTAATAGTAAAATCAAAGCCACAGAGAAGTCAAATGTTCCTCGTGTGACTTTATTATAAGGAAAAGTCGAAGATCTCAGATACTCATTCTCCCTATCAACTCATACAGCCCGCTCTCTTATCAGACACTGCTCATCTAGACACTCGCAATAGAACTCTTTAAAGTACAAAAGAAAAACAACAAAAAAGGTTACCCAATGTGGGAATCAATCAATAGCACAAGCCTTGTATCATAGCATGTCGTGTGAATACACAAATACATGATGACTGACGACTGGTCCACAATGTATGAGAAAAATGAAGGGCGATATGAGAGTTTGTGAATGGGACAAAAGCTCACAACATCTTAATGATTGAGAAATGGACGCATTAAGAGTGGCACCAAGGTCTTGTGAAGTCGAGGCCAAAAAGAAAACACAAGTGTCCAATTTTTCAATTTCAGAGTCTGTTGTAGAAAAGGGGAAAATGGCAAGTGGAGGATCCGTATGAAGCAACGTTCCTGGGCTCATTTCTTCTCCTCGTCTCCACCAGCCTTCTCCTCTTTTTTTTCTTCCTTCACCTCTTCCTTCTTGTCCTCTGAACTCTTTGTCTTGTCATCATTCACAGACAGCTCCTCCAGCTTCTCTGCCACTTTATTAGCGCTGTTCATGTCACCTGTGAAAAAAAATTAAAAAGGTTCAGTTTAAGGAGTACTCCAATACAAGCCTAACGGAGATTAAAGATTGTCTGAGAAGATACGGCCACCTCCCAAATAAATGGCAAGGCAGATTGTAGCATTCTTCATGTTACTATCGCAGACATTAAAAGTTTAAGACTGGATGTGACAGTCCTAAACAGAGTGAGTCTGCATGGTGACATACAATACCAGTCCAAAGCTTTTGAACAGTAAGATTAACGTTTTTTTAAAAGTCGTCTCTTCTGCTCACCAAGCCTGCATTTATTGGATTCAAAGCACAGCAAAAAAAATTAAAATAGTGGTTTTCTATTTGAATACATTTAAAATTAAAAAATCCTGTGATCAAATGTATATTTTTAGCATCATTACTCCAGTCTTTAGTGTCACGTGATCCTTCAGAAATCATTCTAATATGCTGATTTGCTTTTCAAGAAACATTTCATTTTATCATCAATATTTAAAACAGTGGAGTATATTTTTTCAGGATTCTTAGATGGATAGAAAGATTAGCATTTATCTGAAATCAAATCTTTTGTCACATTATACACTGCACCATTTAAAAACATAGTTTTGGGAAAGAAATTATAGAAATTAATACTCTTAACTGAGGATGCTTTAAATTGATCAAAAGTGATGAAAGACATTTATAATGTTATTTAAAAAATCTATTTCAGATTAATTCTTTTTAATTTTTCTAAACTTTCTATTCATCCAAGAAACCTGAAATTCTACTCAGCTGTTTATATCATAATATTTTTTGAGCAGCAAATCAGTATACAAATGATTTCTGAAGGATCATGTGACTGGAGTAATAATGCTAAAAACTCAGCTTTGAACATTTTAAGATATATTCAAATACAAAACATTTTTTTATAAATAGTAAAAATAGTTAAAATATTTTACTACTTTTGCAGTACTTTGGATCAAATAAATGCAGGCTTGGTGAGTAGAAGACACTTCTTTAAAAAATATACATATTAAAAACTTACTGTTCAAAACCATTTGACTGATAGTGTAGTAGAAAATCCCATCAATCTTACCTTCTAGAGACTTTCTGACCTCCTCTTTGCATTCATCAAACTTCATCTTGAACTTCTGTGCATCTGCAAGTCAAAGGAAAACATTGATTTGGTTAAGCTAAAAAATTAAAACAAAAATATTTTAAAATGCACTGTAATAACCCCCCCCCCCCCCCGTTTCAATGTTTCACTCAGGTGTACATTACAATGCAGAAGCAAAGATCTGGTAACATACGCCATTCCATCAAGAAATTTTGTTGCGCTTCAATTCATTTTAATAGTTGATAAGCAGTTTTACTTTCATATTTTTCCTTCTTCAATAGAAAAGTTTAGCATTTAGTTTCAATTTTAGTTTTAAATACTACAATAAAAGTCTGAGTCTTATGCCTACATCTCTAATTTCATCTCTAAATGGTATTTGTTGTTTTTTGACAATGAGCAGTGTCATTGCTGCAACACTTAGCAACAAACTAAACAAATGACTTCAAAATATTTAACGATTCCTGAGATTTATTATGGAGATTGTGTTCAATTATACTCACTCTCTGCATTGAGAAACCGAATAGCCAGCAGCTCTGGTTTGGGTTTTTCATCTGCGAAGTCAGCATGTGTATTCCACACCCATGCCCTGTCACTGCCTGCATTGGGCTTCAGCTCCATCAGGGGCATAACTAAAGCAAAGGATTTCAATAAAACAGTTAAAGCCATCACATGATTAGAAAATAATTAACAGGAGCTGAATGGATAAACCGCTGCACTCACTGAGATGGTTGGCACAGATTTTGAGAGTGCGGTCTCTCCTCATGAGCAGGCGGATGGAACCCTTCTCTTTGTGTCGCAGGAGTTTGACATCACCTGTCCCACGCTCCTTCCACTCAGGGGGATCGTTCTCACTGGCAAAACGATATAGCTTTGCCCTCCTACGTGAAAATCAAGTTGAATTCGTCAGAAGTCAAATACATTTTTCAGTTTATATAAAAGAACAGAACCCATGATCACTTAATATATTAATACTTGAGCAGAGCTCAATGATAAGGACTGCCTGATGGCCCAGAGTGAGCGTGAAAGTAGTTCAAAGTTCAGGAGAGTGATGAAGGATGACTGTGTCATCAATAAGAGTTATCATTTGCGCATTTTAAGTTAAAATGTTTATTTAAACTAGTCAAGTACAAGATCATGTGAAAGAACTCTTCCTCCACTTCTTATTATGCTTCAATGCACAAAATTGTCAATGTGTCCATATTTTTGAGTATCCTCATAAAAACAGTCAGTTATGTCTTAAGTAAATGTAAACAGTGAGGAGATCACCAGAAGTATGATTATATCAGATCTGCATATTCTCTTAAAGTGAACTCTGTCTAATATACCTGCTGCAGTTTGGGTCCTCAATGTTACAAGACAAAAAAAAAAAAAAAAAAAAAAAAAAAAAGAATCATTTACTGCCTTTGAATATTTTTTTTGTAGACTTAATTTGCAATCTGTAACTTATCCACCTAAAACTTCAATGCGGAAGTAAGCCTATGGCTTCCGGTTCATTAGCTGCTATAGGGAAATAAGAAGAACAACAAAGTGCAGTAAATGGTAAAACTCTTTGTACTACAAATCAATGTGTTCATTATTAAGATAATATATTAAAATAATATAGTAAGACACAGCAAGCAGCAAAAAAAAAAAGTTTTTGTACAGCTAAAAATAGCCAGATGCGGATGAGACTAAAAGCCAAACCCATAAAAATTTCAAATGGAAAAAATAAGATGGATAGAGTGATGATTATTTTACATTTTATTACCTGAACACTACTGTCAGACCTACCCAAAAAACTTGAAGCACTTTAATTTGTATCTTTGCTCTACTGTGTTTATTTACAATATTGCTTGTAATCTGTTTGTTTTTTTATTTCATTACTGACTAATAATGTTTGACGTTTACATTAGTCAGTCTAATAGTTTTTAATGTGGCATCATGAATCAATTGTATTTCAGAATCACTGTTTTGGTTTTGTAACAATGTTATTAGAATGCAAGGTCACATGGGTCAAATACTACGAAAACCAACATTTTTTTTTCACTAATCTGACCAACAGGCCTGACTATGTTGGCAATCTGAAGATTTTGCATTATGATCACTCTTGAAGACATCCAGAACATACACCTTTTCAATTTACAAATAATGTGGGCATTTGTATATTGTCTGGCTTCCGGTCTTATCTATGTCCATCTATTTTTAGCTGTACGAAACAGCTTGTTTTGCTGCTTGATATTGCAAAATGGTGTGTCTTACCACATTTTATTGTATTATCTTAATTATGAACACACTGGTTTGAACAATTATGAACAAACCCTATAACGGCTAACGAACCGGAAGTCTCACCAATAGGCTTACTTCCATTGAAGAAAAAGTACTTTCAAACAAATTATAGTGATCGTTTACGTCCTTTAAATGTGTCCTATATTTACATAAAGTTATAAATATCTGCATAGCTTTCAGTAAGTGAAAAAAAAAAAGACTGAGACACACTTGATATTAAAATGAGTCATTAAAAGCGCAATACACAAGAAAGGAAAACCTAATTTGGTAATAACATTGATGGAGAGGAATGCGGACACACAAAGTGTATTTTAGGTTGCACCTGCACACCTAAAATCAGTGTTGCCAAGTCTGCGGTTTTCCCACAGGATTGGGCTACTTTAACACTGTTGCCGCAGGTTATCGTTTTAATGCGGGTTGAACCGAACTGATATTTGGACCCTGGATTGCAAAAATCTGTACCACCTTTGAAACTCAACTAGGCTAGTTTTGGGCTAGATTTAGTAGCAATTGGGTGGGTTTTGTCATCAAAATGACCACCTTTGCGAGTATTCATGGAAACACAATCAGTTTGGAGAAAACGGTATAAAATTAATGGTTTGGAGAAAATAGTATGCGTCTGTATAATAGGTTGGTGCATTAGTTCTTAATGGCAGCAGCCTGCTGTCTGTGCCAATAATGTTAATAAAACCAACAAAAGAAAAATGAAAACGTAACTAATTTTGACAGAATATTTGTAGCGTAAAGGGATAGTCCTCAAAAAACGAAAATTCTGTCATTAATTACTCACTCTCATGTAGTTTCAAACCCGTAAGACCTTTGTTTATCTTTGGAACACAAATTAAGATATTTTTGATGAATCCAAAAGTTTTCTGACCCTATCACCATGTCCAAGGATCTTATATATTAAAATATCCTAATTAGTGTTCCGAAGATTAACAAAAGTCTTACAGGTTTACAGAATTTTCATTTTTTGGTGAACTATTCCTTTATAATAATAATAATTATAATAATAATAATAATAATAATAATAATAATAATAATAATAATAAATGAAGCATACATTTCATTCATACCAAGTTGTATTATATGTTTGATTACTTTATTTAATTTCTGTAATATTTCTTACCTGAATACTATTAGACTTAACAATAAAATAAACAAAATACAAATAGAACTCATACAAATGGAATAAACATTGCTTTTTTTAATGTTTTTGTTTTGACTGTTTATTCGTTTTCAAAAACGTTTTACTTGGCAGGAAGGCTACTAGTTTCTACTGCTCAGCAACTTTCAAAACAAACATGAAAAAGAATTGATGAGACTGTGGAACATGATCCTACTTGAAAAGATATTGATATGATTGTCATATCACCCACGCCTAATTGGCATTGAGCCCCGTTTACTATTAGTTAGTGACTTACATCTTGAAAAGTTCTTCCTCATCCTCCTCTAGGGTCTTGACGTCCTGCTCAGGTAATGAGACAATGGGTTCAAAATGAGGGTCATGGTTGGAGTCCTCTACAGTTTCTGTAGGTGGTTCGTGATCGTCTTGTGCCTCCTGGAGGGAGAAATTATAACAGCAGATTTTGTAAATCCAACTGAAACGCAACATGAACAGGCAAAACTAATATCTAATGCAGTCGGTAAATGACCCAGGATCTGATTTCTTTCTTTTTTTTTTTTTTTGGGAGAATTACATCATATTTGCTACAGCATTTGTTCTGCTGAGCTTCACAATGTCCTGATCCCATCTGTAGGGATCCTGCTTCCACATTACTCATCAGATCAGTGAAGTGAAAGGCTGTGGGATTTGGAGGGATCATTCTCTGGAGTTTGGCCTATTGTCTCTGAATGTGCTGCTGCAACCAAACTTACGCCCACCGGTGCTGAGCCGTGAACTTGAACTCGCATGCTATGATGCTGGAGAATTCATGCACTTGCGATTTACTGATCACCAGTCTATCATCCATGAAGGCCTTGTAGCTTAAATTATTCAAATGCTTACTGACAAACTCTGGCAGCAGATCTTATACAGATGTGAACTGGTTCAACCACTTTTAGCTAAGTTTTGTTTAGTCAGCATTTTACAATATCTACGCAATCTATTTTGCTAAACAACTGAATTCACTCCAGAACAGATATAGGATGTTTATGCCTAAATGCGTGAGTTACATCAGTTTCTCAAAAGTGGAGAGTCAGTTAGCATCCAGGCTAACAGAAGCTAATAAGCGGCCTATAGGCGTCTAAGTGTTTAAATCTCCGTCTCACCTCAGAGTTTTGACAACATTGGGCAAATACAGTTAAAAGACGCAGATGAACCCGGAAGGGTGTTAATAAACCGGCTTTGAACTTCACATGTGCTGCAGGTTAGCAATGCTAACGCACACAGGCTAGCAGTGTCTTAGCATGACAAATTTAAAATTTAAATCATCATGCGTATATACGTAGAACATACCGTGGATATTTTTATCACGTCCATAAAAGCACAAATATCCATTGTCTATTATGTTTAAGGAAGTGACGAAAAGAAATACACATACAATTATGAATTTAAAAACGCCTTACAGCTGCTACTGACAATTTAGCGTGATTTTAAATAAATAAACAACTTTGACAGAGTATAATAACGCGATATTAAAAGCAGAATGTAGAAAAATGCATTTTTAACGCATAATATTAAAGCGACGTAGGACGAGGACAAAACACCTGTTTTTTTTACTCTCTGTTAAATAAAACCCTCATAAAACATTTATCGCCCGCAAAACACCCAAAATAACCGTCTCTAGCGATCCGAAAGGGACAGATGATGAAGATGGTGCTATTCTTACCTTTGGGTCCGCCATTGTTTTTGCAGATGTTTGGAGATTAGGGAGAGTTTCTGTTAGGTTTGATCAGCGATAGCTCGTGAGATTTCACTCCGCTACTTTCGCGCGCGCCTAACCGGAGAAGAGAGACGGTGACGTCAGCGCACCCCCAGCAACCGTGCGACGTCAACACGTCCTTCGGCTACGCACAAATTCTGCGGGATTATTAAAGCTCTAGTTGAGATTGCTTTTATGTTTGTTTCTTTATCCGTTTATCGAGTACATAATATCTTTTTTACTTCAGTCTTCCCGCCAATAGAAAAAGAAAATGACAGGTAATTACATTCAACGTCTGAGCATTTGACACCCTGTAAAGTTTTATGATCTCATTGACCCTCTGTAGAGCACCTGCGTAGTGATGGGATTTATGGCTCTTTGAGGGGATCCGGATCTTGGCGAACCGTTCCTTTCAAAGAGCCGTTCAAAAGAACGGCTCTTTTGGCTCTTTTTAAATATTTAGTCAGTTTTAAGAAGCCACCTTGGGGGCATCTCAGTTTATCCTGGAAATAATCACTGGGATGAAATGATGAGCTGAGATTTGTAGTCAAATAATTAAAAATCAGGTATCACACACCAATATCTGAGTTTGAATTATTCTGAAATATTGATTATTACCTAATTTGTGGACTATATTCCATAGGGTTGCACAACATCCCTCTGCTTAGACAGTGACATCACTATTTTGGATTTACCTTTAGTACAAAGTGTGTTGCTGCGTCCCAATTTGCATACTTATACTATGCCCTTAAAGTATGTACTCTTTTTGTGAAGAAAAAGTACATACTTTTGAGTATGTAGCAGAGTAGTAGGCAAGCTTTGGGACATACTATTTCGTCTGTTGCTTTAGTTGCCTAAATCCTGTCACTGTTTAAACTGCCCTGTCAGTTAATATCATCTACATTTCGTTTAATTTGATTTCCTACCGTATTAGAGAGAAATGAAGAGGCACATTCTTATACGAGTCTTTTATGCCGAGAACTTTGCTCGTGTTTGCATAATGATGCATTTAAAAGTTAATGACCAAACCTATCATTACAAAAGTTCATAATGTTGCTGCACATGAAATATACCATGGATAACATTAATTAATTTTTTTTTTATTTGGTTACACATTGATTTATCACAAAAACACCTTTCTCTACCTGTCCGTTGGTCGCGCGTATCCGCCATGTTTGTAGTTTTTAAAACAATTTTTATGCGTGTTTGTAGTTCTAATCGGATCCTCGTTCACCGTGCAATGTGTTGTGGGCAATATTAGCCGTTATTAGAGTGTGCATTGATCCGCACTTCGAATTCTTAAGTTAAGTAGTAGACCATCCGGGAATAATTTGTGTGCATCTGTGTGAAACACGCATAGGAAAAAAGAACGACAGAAAGAACGGCTCCCCCCCAGCCGCGACTCGGCTCCCATCGTTCATGTTTATGAGCCGTTCAAAAGAATCGGTTCGTTCGCGAACGTCACAACTCTACACCTGCGTATGTAAATGCATTTTAGAGGCCTGCAATGCAGCGGTTTTGACCTCTATTAAAGTTTGCCCTGTAAGGTAGAATTCTGAATCTTCAGCATGTTCTGACACTGACAATTTCACTTTATAGGCCAATGTGAAAGGGAGAGATTATGTATATTTTCTCAACTGGCTGTATTGTATTAATAGCCTAAAGAAGAATGTTGACAGCAAGGAAGGCCCACTGTTGCACGAATTGCCCTAAAATGTATGTAGGCCTATATATTTATGCAGTCAAACCAAAATTTATTCAGACACCTTCAACATTTCTCATATTATCACATTTTATGTGCTAGAGTTTAGTAATAAATATGACAAGAACTCACCTTAAACTGTGTCAGAACAAATTCATCTTGATGAATTCAGATGACTTTGATTGAAAAAGGTATGTAATGATTACAATCAACCAAAAATGTAGACAACTGTTTGTATGACAATATTTACACAACTATCAATACTTTGTTGACCAATTACCCTGCAATGCTTAATTTTGTTTAGTCTGTAGTGTGAAAGCTCATGTTAGCAATTAAAGAAAAAAACACTTGCAAAACATGGTCAGGTCAAAGAGTTTTGATAACTGATAGTCCACTGTATAAAGATTTTTTGGGTATAATATGTCACACTCACAGTTTACTTTATTTTGCTATCCTCACATACATAAACTATAATGTCCTGCATTCACTAGAAAAAAAATATATCAGAAATAATATCTGGTGTCTGAATAATTTTTGGTTTGATTTTTTTTGACTCTCTTATGCTCATCAAGGCTGTATTCATTTAATCAGAAAAAACAGTAATATTGTGAAATATTATTGCAATTTCTAGCATTGGTTTCCTATTATAATATGGTTTCTCTATTTTAGTATGTTTCAATTTGATTAATTAAAAGTTAAAAAGAACAGAATTTATTTAAGATAGAAATCTTTTCTTACAGTTTAAGTCTTTACTATAACTTTTTACCAATTTAACACATTGCTGAATAAAAGTATTAATTTGTCTGAACAAAGAAAGAAAAAAATGACCCTCATTAGTTAAAAAAATATATATTTTAAATAAATGCTGTTCTTTTTAACATTTTATTGATCAAAGAATCCTGAAAAAAATAATCACAGGTTTCCAACATTGATAGTGTATAAATATATGATAGAATGATTTCTGAAGGATCATGTGACACTGAAGACTGGAATAATGATGCTGAAAATTCAGCTTTTTATCACAGGAATAAATTCTGTTTTAAAGTATATTATAATAGGTAATCACTATTTTAAATGGCAATAATATTTCACAATATTACTGTTTTTTCTGTATTTTTATTCAAATATACACAGCCTTGATGAAAAAAAAAAAAACATTAAAAATCTTACTGATCCCAAAGTTTTGAATGGCAAATCCTGTTATCATTTTTAGTTTTTGCAGTTTTTAAATGATTTATTTTGTTAAAGGAAATAAAGCAGTCCAAACCTACCTGGCCCTATGTGAAAACGTAATTGCCCCCTAATAAACCTAATAACTGGTTGTGCCACCCTTGGTGGCAACAAATGCAATCAAGCATTTGCAATAACTGGCAAAGAGTCTTTAATCATTTAAATACTTTTATGCATTTTGTATTTACTCTGGTTACCTTTGTGTAATAGGAAACAAATTAAACAGACTGTGCAACAGAAAACTAATTCTAATTATAGCTGCATAATTGCAAAATGTCTATTTCTATCATTTTGGACAGAATATGCGGCTAATCAGGACTCCCTGAATTATACATAATTTAATTTGTTTAGGTGTTATGGAGTGTTTAAACAAACGTGCCTTGTAAAGGCCCTTTAGGGCTTGGGGTGGGATAAAATAGATTTATTTAGTTATTGTTCAGCATAACAAAATATATATTTGAAAATCACATTAGGAATATGGTAATTTAGTATTGTTTGATTGTTTTCATTAATTAAAAAATATTTAATGACACAAATTTAGTGCCTCAACATAGAATGGCAGAGATTATTTATTAATCCAAACTAATTTCTAATATCTCAAGAACAAATCAGTACTGTAACAGTATCACAATAATACAAACCCTGCTAACTATACCACCATCTGTGCAAATTTCATATAATAAGCTACTTGCATGTTGTAGCTCAAACACTCTTGCAAATCTGATTTCATGCTGATGAATCATATTGCTTAATGCCAATCATCTTTAAAAAACTCTGTGCCATTTTAAGGTAGACAGTATTTACAAGGCAGTCTGAGATTCTATTACTATAGCCAAAGAGAATTTTTTTTCATGCCCAAGCCCAAAAGCTAGTTTGTATCCACAAATCTCTAAGGGAGCCGTGTGGGCTGTGGTTGAGCCCTCTTGGCGTGAAACGCTAGAGGTGTTTTTATTTAATCTACACAAGCTTGTTTTTTAATACGTTGTAAGTGAATGTATTTTATTGATCATACACAAGACTTACAGGAACAAACCTTGGCATTGCTTCTCAAGCATCCCTTGGCAAATTACGGTCAAACACTGGTTTCACCCGCAAGTCGCAGAGTTTAATCAATTTTTTTAAAATATACATAAACAACATTTTCTGATTTTTAAATACCCCGAATTCCCTCCCGTTCCCTCCTTTTTACGTCCCTCCCTCATCACTCACTTGGCAATCTCTTCCCTCAATCCTAACAGAGAGGGCACCTACTACCTCCACGAAAATGAAATCACTCTAGTTGTGCAGCATATTGCTTTTTTTTTAAGACATTTGCGAACATAAATACTACAGTTTGTTTTCTGCTCTGATGCTGGACTGTTGAGAAGAAGATGAAACAGCAATGTCCTCCAAACTGCCCGTCCAAAAAAGAGAAAATGTCCAAAATAATGAGCTGTTCTCCTCTTTGCGACCCATGCTTTACGAACACAATGCAGATACTGAATGGATGTACTTTCAGTCCTGGTCTCTTTCTTTCTAGAACCTTCTTATCCCCTCCAATAGGCAAGTTACAGGTGGTGTCCATTGTTTAAACTCCAATCTGGTTTTCAGAAGTCTCTTTTTTTTCTCCATTTGCATTCCTGTTGGTCTCATTCAACACCTCTTTGTACGTCCAATCATTCCTCTTTAATCGAGGAAGTCCGTATCTACTGATGGTCACCAACGTTTTAGAATAGATGGGGTTGGTGGGCATGGTTACAGCTGGTCCACAGTGGGCAGGTGCAGGCAGAGTGAAGGGCAAAGCTTAACTGTTTTAACGGCACTAGAGGAAAAACTCAATTTAGTCACAAGGCATGCATGTTACACACTCAGTTCTAGAGTTTGCCCTCGAGAGGGTGTGATATCTGTGTGTATGTACATACATCTGTCTGCGTATGCATGTATGAGTGCAAGTGTGTCTGTGTTCAAGTGTATAGGGGTGTCTTGTCTTGCAGTCTTTATTAATGCAGTCTTTCTGCCCCACTGCAGCAGGGCATCACGATCTCACACTCTGGGGGAGTATTTGGGGTTTCTTGGCACCTCGGTGAAAGATTTCAGCTCGTAAGGAATCCCAGTGTCCACCTCGATGGACTTGCGGGAGAATAGCAGCCGGATATCATTGTGCAAGTAGATTTTCCCAGATTTGGAACTCTGGAATCTAAGATATGCAAACACAGAGGAGAGGAAAAACAGGTTTGTTAGGCTTCATTGCTTCCATTTTGAATTTACCACATAGAGGAGAGATACTTTTATGATCCTCCTAAAATAGAATACACTACCAGTTAAAAGCTTTTTTTTTTTTTTTTCATTTATTTGATATAAAATACAGCGAACGCAGTAATATTGTGAAATATGTTTACTATTTAAAATGACTGCTTTCTATTTGAATATATTTTCAAATGTAATTTATTCCTGTAATCAAAGCTAAATTTTCAGCATCATTACTCCAGATTAAAGTGTCACATGATCCTTCAGAAATAATTCAAGAAACATTTTTTTATTATTATGATCAACATTTAAAACAGTTGAGTAAATCTTTTCAGGATTCTCTGATGAATAGAAAGATCCAAAGATCAGTATTTATCTGAAATAAAAAGTCACTATAATAGCTTTTTGGGGAAATAATAGAAATTAATACTTTTATTTAGCAAGGACGCTTTAAATTGATCAAAAGTGTTGATAAAGACATTTATAATGTTACAAAAGATTTCCATTTTAGATAAATGTTCTAAGAAATTTGAACAATTCTACATTTTTTGAGCAGCAAATCAGAATATTAGAATGATTTCTGAAGGATCTTGTGACTGGACTAATGATGCTAAAAATTCAGCTTTGAAATCACAGGAATACATTACATTTTCAAATATAAAAAATATTTACTATTTTACATAGTAAAAATATTTCAAAATGTAACTTTTTGCTGTACTTTGAATTAAATGAATGCAGGCTTGGTGAGCAGAAGAGAAGTCTTTGAAAACATTAAAAATCTGACTGGTAGTGTATATAAAACGGTTGTTTGTCATTTAAGTTGCAGACTAGCCTAAAAATACACACTTAAAAGTATAACTAATAGAGATTCAAAAGTCTGATCAATTTGGAACTATTTGAGCGCAACTATGTCTAGTTATGAGAGTTATATCTAAGACAACTACACTGCATTCAAGAATTTAGGGTCAGATTTTTTTAAAATTAAAATAAATTACTTTTACTTACAGAATTTATGCTGTTCTTGTGAACATTCTATTCATCAAAAAATCCTGAAAGGTCTTGTTTCCCAAAAAATGTTAATGAAATTAAATGAAATTTTCTTGAGCACCAAATAAGCATATTAGAATGATTTCTAACACATTCTGTGATACTGAAGACTGGAGTAATGGCTGCTGAAAATTCAGCTTTGCCAAAAAAAAAAAAAATGAAAATAGAAAACGGTTTGAACAGTAATAATATTTCACAATAGTACTATTTTTACTCTTTTTTTAATCAAATAATTATAGCTTTGGTGAGCATAAGAGGCTTCTTTAAAATAAAAATGTAAAAAATAAAATCTTACGGACCCCCAAATTTTGAGCAGTAGAGTACATCCTGTCAAAATTTACCTGAGGTGTATCAAGTAGCAGAGAATTTTCTTCCTGTCAGACAAGGAGCCTTCCTTCCCCTCTCCTGACCCCTCCGCCTCATCCACAGGCACCAGGAAGATACGATGGCGCAAGAAGGTCATGTGATTAACGGGCATGTCCCCAAAATTATACGTCACCAAAAACATTTTAACCACAGTCTTATTAGGGTTAAATAAGGTCTGCAAAATATAAACAAACAAAAAAGACAGTTCAAACAAAGGATTGAAATTAGTTATAAAAATGATATAAAAGCACAAACATATATAAATTAAAAAATATACATAAACAAAAGAAATAGGAAGCCCACCACTTGAATGGTCCCTGCTTTGGGTACGCTGTATCCTTTTTTTCCAAGTGGTTCTAGCAAGATCACCCCCTAAACATTGCACAGAAATATGACAGTTAATATGTATTTTACAATCAAGCATGGGTAAAAACAAATATAAATCTCAATAGCTTTAGAAAAACAAACAAACAAAAAAAAGTACTAAGAATCTTGTACTGTAATAGGAGGCAGTAAGTATATACCAGGAAGGGAGAAGGGGCACTGTGCTCTGAGGTGTCATAATAAGTCACTTGCACAGGTAAGGTGGCATGCTGCGGGCAATAGGAGCCGCTAGCCCCAATCTCTGCTGTGAAGCCCTCTATCCGCCCAGATGGAGTAAAACGCCCCTTCAGAATCGACTCCTGCAGACAGATGCACACAACAACCAAGATTAAGGATGGAATAAATGACACAACTTGTTAAATATGAACAAATTCTAGAACTCTAGTCATCATACAACTGTAGACTACTTTTATTTAGTTAATCCTAAGAGTTTTTTTTTATGTCAAATGAGGGTTTGGACTGGTGCAAGATGTAAGTAAATCTGGCCCATAGATAAAAATTCAGCAAAATCTGCAGACTAGTGTTGTTACCTCTAGACTGTGAACCAGGGCAAAAGTATGTGAAAAGGGTGAAATCTATTCTAGCCTTCAGTCTGTTCTTAAATTTGTATACTATGGTTTTTATTGGCTTCAATGACAAACAATATACAATTGTAGTTAAAAGTTTTTGATCAGTAAGATTTTTAATGTTTTTATTTATTTATTTTTTTTAAAGAATTCTCTTCTGCTCACCAAGCCTACAGTTATACAGCCGTAATATTGTGAAATATTTGTACTATTTAAAATAACTGCTTTCTATTTTAATATATTTTCAAATGTAATTTATTCCTGTGATCAAAGCTAAATATTCAGCATCATTACTTCAGTCTTCAGTGTCACATTTCCTTTAGAAATCATTGATCACATGAAATCACTGATTTGTTGATCTGCTGTTATATTTATTTATTCAATATAATTGATCAAAAGTGATTTTAAAGACATTTATAATGTTACAAAAGATTTCTGTTTCAGATAAATGGTGTTCTTAATTTTCTATTCATCAAAGAAACCTGAAAAAATTTGACTCAGCTATTATGTTTTCAACATAATATATTTGTTTTTGAGCAGCAAATCAGAATATTATAATGATTGCTAAGGATCATGTAACTGGAGTATTAATGCTAAAAATTCAGCTTTGAAATCACATGAATAAATTACATTTTAAAATTCAAATAGAAAACATATTAAAGTGTAAATGTATTTTTAAATTTTGCTGTACTTTGGATCAAATAAATGCAGGCTTGGTGAGCAGAAGAGACTTCTTTAAAAAACAAAATCTTACTGTTCAAAAACTTTTGACTGGTAGTGTATATAAAACAGGTGCTGTGTGTTCATTTATATTAATTTACTATTTTATTTCTTCATAGATTGTGTACCTCAAAGTTGCCAAGAAGAGGTCTGCTAATGGAGGATAACGAGGAGATTGAACTACAAGAGCGACTGGTGTCTGTTCGGCGTCCACTGCGTAACTGCCGTCTATTAAAACAAAAAATAACATGCCTTATATATTTAATACAATATAATATAATTTGAAACAAAAAGATGACTTACGATTTGAGTCGACTCCCCACTTTGAGCCTTCTCCCTGATCGTGAACAGTCTGTAGCAGTCTGAAAAAAAGAAGTTTGAACAGATGTTACGACTGATACCGTTTTATTCCAATAGTATTTTTAAGCCTTACAAAAAAAAAAAAAGCCTTACGTCAGTAAATAACTTTGAAATAAATTTAAGGTCCATTTTATGATCATGTAAAACTAGGCTGCTGATAAATGTTTAAAGTAGATTTTAATCTCCATAATGGAAATGAGCATAAGTAAAATAGAACCATTTTAATGATTGGAAAAATGTCCATTATGACATCACACTTGAAGAATTTAAAGTCAATTCCAAATTTTTTAACTTCAATTCTGATTAAAAGGTACTTACAGATGAAGATGTGGCTGCAATATCACAGTAGTCCATAGTATCATTCTGATAACAGTTATTAGACATCAGCTAGACTTAACTATAGAATCTGTATCAAACTTGTACATTTTCTGCTAGTCTGAACCTTTATTTCAGCCTATTCATCTCTTTCTTTTTTCTAAGCCTGTGTTCACTCTTTTCTCTTTGTGATTGTCTCTTCGTTGGCCTGTTTCTATGATCATCTCTCTGTCCTTCACTTTCTCTTTTATTTTTCCCTTCTTAGCCTTGCTCAGCCTTTGAACATTGACACCGCCGTGATGAAAGTGACAGTATATGAGCTTCTGTAGTCCATGTAACCCCTCTCACCCCAAATTCACTCATTCTGGAACTGAATTTGGCCAGAACCTGTATGAGTGTATTTGTTAGGGTCAGGTGAGGCAGGTCTCACCTCTTGAACAATGGCTGTCAATGGGCTTTGTTCTGGAGTCCCAATGCTTATTGTGCTGCAATGGAAAATTAAGCATGCATATTCTAAAAATTTTTTGCATCTTCCACTTTCTCACTCCCAATATGTCTTTTTTCCATCTGACTATTCACCTTTAGTCAGTGATGGTTTGAAATGTTTGTCCTTAAAGCGATAGTTCACACAAAAAATAAAATTCTGTCATTAATTACTCAGCCTTATGTTTTACCAAACCTGTAAGATGTATGTTTATCTTCGGAACATAAATTAAGATATTTTTGATGAAATCTGAGAGCTTTCTGACACTGAATAGACAGCAACTGAACTGACAAGCCCATAAATGTAGTAAGGACACTGATAAAATAGTCCATGTGACATCAGTGGTTTAACCTTAAATTTTATGAAGCTACAAGAATACTTTGTGTGTGCAAAAAACAAAACAAAAATAACTTTATTAAACAATTCCTAAATTGTAAGGTCTTATGGGTTTGGAACGACATGAGAGTGAGTAAGTAATGACAGAATTTTTTTTTTTTTTGGGTGAACTATCCCTTAAAACTAACCCTCACCTTCCCATTTCCACATGTTTTCCCCCCTGGATTAAGGTCCTTTCACATGACTCACATTCAATGCATCTTTCACATGCCGCTTTGTCAAGTCAAGTCAAGTCAAGTCACCTTTATTTATATAGCGCTTGTAACAATACAGATTGTGTCAAAGCAACTGCACAGTATTTAAACAGAACAATAGTGTGTAAGTAACGCATAATTGTAGATAATTAATTTTCAGTTAAAGGCAGTTCATCAATAAATTCAGTGATATCATCATCCAGTTCAGTTCAAATAGTATAGCTTTGTCCTTTCCATGAAAAGCATTGCTAACATAGTCTCAAAAGTCTGATTTATTAATTCACAGAGACTTTATAATGTGAATTCTAACAATAAAATGTCTACAATATGCTTTCACTCTCTAAAAACATTTTGTTTTCCATTTTATTGAGTTCAAGACTTTGAGAGTTGCATTACTAGATCCCCTCCCCCAGGGGGAGTCTTCAAAGTTAGCTCAAAACTGCATTATGTTGCAGGATCCCAAATGGGGACCAGAGGATGTTTTGTTTGAAGTCAATGGAGGAGAGGCCACAGTATGGTGAATGCACTTGGCTGTGTTTCTCGTTTCTCAAAAGCATCTTAAGCGAAGTTGATGGTAGAGACCATAAGGTCTACGATCTACTTTGGCTTACGAAACACTGCCCTGGTTGTGTATAGAAAAAAGTAGAGTGCTTTGCATAATAATCTTCAACATGTCTGCCACATGATAAATATCCTTTACTGTACCCCAATTTTTTGAACAGCAGTGTATATATGAAGTCAGCTATGAAAAAATTGTGAAAAGAGAAAAATTAGACAAAAATAGGAACAAAATAGATTTTTATGCTTGTTGCCAAAGTGGAACTCATTCTTAATTCATTCATTGGAAGTATTGTAGGCATTTATATAACTACCGTAGTTCTCATGATCCAAGGCTGTTAAAATTTAAAAGGATAGTTCACCCAAAAATGAAAATTCTGTCATTAATTACTAACCCTCATGTCGTTCCAAACCTGTAAGACGTTCATCTTCGGAACACAAATTAAGATATTACTGATGAAATCCAAGAGCTTTTTGACTCTGCATAGACAGCAATGGAACTATCATGTTCAAGGGCCAGAAAGGTAGTAATGACATCGATAAAATAGTCTATGTGACATGGACTTGTGAAAGTGCATCGAAGACTGACAGGGAAGAGAAGAAATAGTTTCCTTTGCACATAAAAAGTATTCTTGTAGCTTCATAAAATTACGGTTGAACCACTGATGTCACATGGACTATTTTATCAATGTCCTGACTACCCTTCTGGGTCTTGAACGTGGTAGTTGCGTTACTGTCTATGCAGGGTCAGAAAGTTTTCGGATTTCACCTAAATTATCTTTTTTTTTTTTTTTTTGAAGATGAACGAGGGTCTTAGGGGTTTGGAACGTCATGAGGGTGAGTAAGTAATGACAGAGTTTTAATTTTTGAAGGAACTATCCGCTTTAAGTTTGTACGTTATCTCTAGCTGCATTGTAAAGTCATGTGAAGGGGCCTTCGGTTTAATTTCTACTTTATTTGCATCTCACCTTGGTGTGCTCCCTTGCTGAGGGTAGTAGATGGTTCCAGAAGGGTGCACCCTTGGCGTCAGTGCTGCGACAGGATGCTAATCCAAGCCCTGGTGCCAACAGTGCCAGCCGACTACGTTTTGATGTAGATGGACCCTCATCTTCTGAGCAGGACTCTCCTGTATCACTGGAGGAGAGAAGTCTTTTCTTCACTGGGCAGGAATTGGATGATCCTGATGCCACGCCATTTCCTTCCACTGGTGTTTTCTCAAGAGAGCTCAGTCCGTTAGAGGACGACGAAGAGGAGGAGGTCTTTGTCTCCGATGGTGGAGGAGAAGATTCAAAAGTTGTCCCCCACTCGACAGCTTCAGCTGGTGTTGAAAACGGGACAGGTGCCCAACTGCTCTCTGTGCCGCACAACATGCCCTTGACGTCAGCAGATTTATGGCCTTCGTCCCGTGGACCTTCGCTGGAGGCAGCTGGGACGTTTCCTGCTGTGGAGGCCTCAGTTCTGGGAGTAAGGGTAGGAGGACTCCCTTCACAGTGGCCCCAGGTGGAGTGAGGGCCCTGGGGGTCCACCATAGGTGGAGATTTTGGGGACAGTGGGGCGAAGGCGTCCGGGATGGGCCTGTCATGGTTGTGCTGAGCTGGGCGGCGACCAGGAATTGGTGGATGCGAGGGGGAAAGAGGTGGCGACCTAGGGATTTCTGAGTTGGAAAAGAGTGGTTCCACCCCAGACCCACACAGCACCTCCCCATCAGGCTCATCATCATCGTCATCCTCATCCTGTTGGAAAAGACGCTTGTGGGCGACGGGTACAGACGTCCCCTCAAGGCTACGTTTCATACCTACTCGGATAGGCCGAAGAGTCTCTTGGTTTTCCCCAAAACCACCTCTTTGGGAGAGGATGGATAGCTGGTAGACCTTTTGCAGCCTGATCTCTTCTTCTCCAAAAGGTCTGGGAACAACTCGGCGCACTTCAGATTCAGGGCTCTCGCTCCGAGTGCTAGGCAGAGGTAGATCCCCGTCCTGGGCTGGAAGCTCAACGGCCGGCTCTTTACGAGCCAGTTCCACGTGGATGTGACGCATAGTGACTTTGTTTGTGCTGGGTGATTGTTTCAGGGGAAGTTGTGCAGTGTTAAATAATAAAGACACAAGTTCTAGAATGTCTTAACAAGTGCAACAAGGCTGTGAAAGTGAAAGTAAGCTTTCCGTCTCATAGATGGAAGGCTTTAGTTTCCAGGGGTCAGCTGTGGAGTTAGGACAAGCTGATTTCCACAGTGCACACAGCTTCTGAAGTAAAACAAATAGAATACGAAGTTTAAGTAAATATTGATATTAAACGCATAATAATGATTACACCGTAGAATGAACACTATTTCAAATGTGTATCTTTAACAACACATTGTTATTTAGACAAAATATTATTTATTTTGATATGGACATCAATAAATTTAATCAAGTCGCTATTTAAACAGTTAAAAACGTCTAATTAAGGAATCAAACTATACAATTTGTGCTGTATGTTTTTGATTCATTAACATAAACCATAACATTTATTTCTTATGAAATAAGACTATTAAAGTCACATTGTATGTTTCTGATTTAGAAAAAAGACCTTCCTCATGACAGTACTTATTTGGGAATCAAACTACACTGATTGTTCTGTCCATTATTGATACAACAAAAAGAAGAACTGGTTTATACAGTTGAACTCAAAAGTTTACATACATCTTGCAGAATCTGGAAAATGTTAATTCTTTTACCAAAATGTTATTTTTAACTGTTCAGGCCAAGGAAGGAACTCACGAACAACTATCACTAAACAAAAAAACAGCTATGGATCATTCAGGTAACAATACAGTTACAGTTTTAAGAACCAAGTGTATGAAAACTTTTGAACAGGGCCATTTATATAAATTCAACTATTATTTTCTCATGTGGACTATTTGTAATGTCCTTTATGTGAAATATCTTATTCAGGTCAGTACTAAATAAAAATAACATGCATTTTGTATGATCCCTCTTCTTTTGGTTAAATAATTAACATTTTGCAGATTCAAGGTGTATGTAAACATTTGACTTCAACTGTATTTGTGATTTAGACAGTACTGAGTGCAATTTGTTTGTTTTTGCTAGTAGCCTGCAAGAACAACTTAACGTTTAATGCAAACTCGCATTTACAGCTTGTGTAAAATATGATTTATTTTGCTGTGGCGCAGAAGATTCTGCATTGAGGGAGCATCACTGCTGTAAATTGGAGCAGGAAGGTGTCATAAAATATATTTACTGAATGAGTGTGGTGCCTGCAGCTTGGCTTCAGGTCCTTCCACATCCACCCCTGTAGCCTCTGAGTTGTGTTGACCCTTGAATCTTGACCCTGACCTTAGCCCCTGAGTTCGGCCATCTCCAACACTGCCCCTCTGATGCAACAACAGCATTCCCAGATACACAGGCGGCTGACAGGGGCCTAACAAAAGAATAAAAAAAAAAGAGAAAATATCAGAGACAATCGACAAGGTTTTTTTTTTATGTTTTTGAAAGAATCCTCACCAAGGCTGCATTTATTTATGATTACAGCGATATGGTGAAATGTTACAATTTACTATTACTGTTTAAAAGACAATTGTATTGTCTAATGATGGCAAGTTACACCATTATTCCAAACTTGAGTGTTATTGTTTTTCAGAAATGATTCAACATGCTTATTTGGGGGCTAAGAAATATTTCTTTTGAGGAAAACACAGGATTTTTCTCAGTAGTGGACTTCAGTGGGAGCCAATGGGTTGAAGGTCCAAATTGCAGTTTCAACGCAGCTTCAAAGGGCTCTACACAATCCCAGCCGAGAAACAAGGGTCTTATCTAGTGAAAAAAATGGTCATTTTCCTTAAAACAAAAAAGACAATTTCAAACCACAAATGCTCGCCTTGAACTAGCTCTGCGATGTATGTTGGAATGGTCACGTGTGGTTAGTTCATTGTCTGTGTACTGTCTACTAGGGTAGGGCGAAAAACGGCATCTCATTTTCTCCTCCAACTTCAAAATTGCCCAACATCATTGTTTTACCTTTTTTTGTTTGCTTTGTAAACACTTGGTCGGTACTTCCGCCTACGTCACGTGTGACCTTTCCAATGTGACTGCGTAATGCATGGAATCAAGCTAGTGCAAGACAAGCATTTGTGGTTAAAAAGTATATACATTTTAATAATTTTTTTTTGTTTTGAAAATGACAGATCATTTCGCTAGATAAGACCTAAGGGTCTTACTGTTGTTCCTCGGCTGGGAAGCTGCACTGAAACTGCAATTTGGATCTTCAACCGACTGGCTCCCATTGAAGTCCACTATGCGGTGAAAAACCCTGGAATGTTTTCCTCAAAAAACGTATTTTCTATTTATTTTTTCGACTGAAGAAAGAAAGACACGAACATTTTAATTCTGAAAGTGAACTAATCTTTTAAATTTAGCATTAGGACTAGCAAACTTTGACCACAGATCAAGCCAGCTAAACAATCACTTGGTCAACAGTCCCATAGTACATGCTTACAGTATACTTACCAAGGGCAGAGCGTCAGTGAGGTGGGAGGGGCCCAGCAGAACGTGCCAATGAATAAGTAATATCCCTCCTACAGCTCCACCCAGATAAGGCCAGCGGCCAATCACGCCTCCCCTTGGCTCCTAAAAGGAGTGGACTGCTTAACGGCTGCATCCTGAGCCAGGCATTCCAGAGACACAACCTATCGAAGAACAATAGTTAATCAACAACAAATTGACTTGATCAAATCAGTAACCATGCCACACAGTTCAACCTCCTGTACGTGATCCTGAATCAGTCCTTGTAAACAGATTCAAAAATCAAGTTATCTGGTAAACTGCTGTCAACAAAGAGGCAAGAACAAACTCAGATTGATCAGTCATTTAATAGCTTTTTAATCAAGACAACATTTTACTAGTCAATAGATCAACCAAGCAAATTGCACTAACAGGGAGGAGACACAAAGAGCAATCTTATGACTCACTACACTCATTTTATACCATCTGATTAGGACACATGCTTGAACAGACTGTGTACTGCATAGCTCTGACTGGCTCTCTGTCTCTAGAGCTCAGGCCTGCTTGGGATCAAGACTGGCAGACAAAACAACAGACACACAACAGAACCTTTGTACTGTCTTGCATCAGAGAACGAGCAGTCCTTCTCATTAAAAGGACAAAAACAGGAACATACAAGCACTAACACACTAACTTGTGTAGACCTAAGTAATGGCTTTCGGAAAAACATGAAACAAGTGAGCTTTATCTACTGCAGCGTAGCTGAATATTTGCAAATAGTATAGTATGAATGTATACTAACTAAATCTTTTTGTCCTTTTCCATATTGTAATAAACCTGTATGGCTTTGTCTGTGAAACGCAAAATAGATTGAAGAAAGTTTTAGATTTCTCATTTTTAGATCGAATGTAGGCCAATATTTACACTCTTGTTTTCGTGATGATATATCTTGATGGTTAAGCTGTTTGCAGCTATTCTAAAGGAGAAGTTCACTTCCAGAACAAAAATCTACAGATAATTCACTCACCTCCTTGTCATCCAAGATGTTCATGTCATTCTTTCTTCAGTCATAGGGAAATTATATTTTTTGAGGAAAACATTTCAGGATTTCTCTCCATATAGTGGACTTCTATGGTGTCCCCAAGTTTAAACTTCAAAAATGCAGCTTCAAAGGGATCTAAATGACCCCAGCCGAGGGAGAAGGGTCTAACCTAGCTAAACGAGCAGTTATTTTCTAAAAGAAAAATTGACAATTTATATACTTTTTAACCTAGCTCTGCGTGTACTCTGTGTATTCGGGTTCACTTAGGGTAGGTCAAAAAACTCCCAGGTCATTTTCTCCTCCAACATTGCTGCAGAAGTACCGATCCAGAGTTTACAAAGTGAACGTGCAAAGAGGATCAAACGTCCTTTACCAAAAAAGGTAAAACAGTGATGTAGGACAATTTTGAAGTTGGAGGAGAAAATGATATGGGAGCTTTTCGACATACCTCAACTGCTTTTTACCAGAATACACAGAGTACATGCAGAGCTAGACAAGATGAGCATACAAGGTTAAAAAGTATATAAATTGTAATTTTATTTTAGAAACTAACCAATCGTTTCACTAGGTAAGACCCTTCTTCCTTGGCTGGGACTGTTTAGAGCTCTTTTAAGCTGCATTTTGGAAGTTCAAACTCCACTATCATGGAGGGAAATCCTGAAATGTTTTCCTCAGAAAACATCATTTCTTTACGACTGAAGAAAGAAAGACATGAGTATCTTGGATGACAAGGGGGTGAGTAAATTATCTGTTCATTTTTGTTCTGGAAGTGAACTTCTCTTTTAAGGATGCAGACATCACATCCATTGGGGAGAAGAGATTAGAAGATGACACATCCTCTATATTATGAAAATTATAATCTGCTCATCAGTTTAAGGCAGTGAAAATTATGAATGCCACAAAAAGACTAATAAAATGGAGCCTGATTACACATTTTGCAGATCACATACCATTCAAAATGTCAGTTTTATTTTTGAATTCTTTTAAAAGAAGCCTCTTATGCTTACCAAGGATTCATCAATTTCAAAGCAACCCATAATACATTTTCTTCTGGATTCTTAGATTAATTGAAAGTTCAAAAGAACAGCATTTATTTGTAAAAATAGATATATTTTTGCAACATTACAAATGCTCTCACTGTTGATTCGTTTGATGCATTCAATGAATCCCTGCTGAATAAGCATTCATTTCTTTTTAAAAAATTGTACTGACCTCAAAGTTTTGAACAGTAGTGAATGGGTCACATCTTGGATGCATTGAGCACAATCTAATGAAGGTCAAGTATGCCAGCCTGAGGGCTATAAATGCAGAAAATATGAAAAGACAGAATGTTGAGGATCTGGCCTTTCTAAGAGATAGATTTGCATTACACTGCTTGAATTCCATGGCCTCTCAAGGGAGGAGCTTATACTCTAAGAAAAGTCTAAGAAAAATAGGGCACAAAGTAGTGTGCTAATATGAAGAACTTTTTTATATTAAAGGAATTTTTTTATTGATTTTTCAGACGTTTTACCTATATTTTAAAATATGTGGTTAGTGTTGTGTTTTAAAGTTAAAGGAAATGTCCGTAAACTTAACAGTCCTGTCCTGGCAGAAAATTACTAGGACTTGGACCAGAGGGTCTTTGAGTTCACTTGCAAAATACGGGCCTATGCAGCCAGTCGAATCAAACCACAAAGAGACGGAAAAAGACACAGAGACAGAAATAAACACTGAATGAGAGTGTCTGTTGTGCCACATAACTGTTTTTGTGACATCTCACATCATAACTCCACCATCAGACTTAAACGTACACAGAAGGCTTGAGGTTGAGAGTATTTTTAGGCAATGCTATGACAAACAGCTAATGGGGAAGACCTCACACTGATATAAGATCTGAAATAACAGTCAAAAGGTCTAGACGTACATAAAGGGCACCTAAAAACACCATCAGTAACCCAACAGCATTCCAGGACCTGATACACAACCAGACAGATATAAAACATCAATTCTTTGCCATCACAGGAATGAAAATATATTAAAATAGAAAATAGACATTTTAAATTGTAATAAGATTCTACTGTATACTGTGTTTTTACTGTATTTTTTAAGTGAAGTGTAAGTGTTTTAAGAAGTTTTTATATTTTGCCAATCATGTGGGGTTCTGTTACACATGATGTAAGATCCTTAGAGTGTTGCTGTGAATCTTTCAGACTCAGCATGAATAGAACCCTGAACCCCAGGTCAATTACAGCTGACAACACACACACACACACACACACACACACACACACACACACACACACACACACACACACACACACACACACACACACAGGTTTACATGTTTTATGGGGACATTCCATAGGCGTAATGGTTTTTATACTGTACAAACCGTATTTTCTATCGCCCTACACCTACCCTACACCTAAACCTAGCCCTCACAGGAGATTGTGCAAACTTTTACTTCCTCAAAAAAACTCATTGTGCATGATTTATAAGCCTGTTTCCTCATGGGGACCTGAGAAATGTCCCCACAAGGTCAAAATTTACTGGTATTCCTATCCTTGTGGGCACATTTGGTCCCCACAACATAATGAATACCACACACACACACACACACACACACACACACATTTTGCCCACAGAGTAAAATGAGATATGTAATATATGTTTATTCTAAGAACATGATGCCAGTGATATGACTACACACTCTCATAAATATAATGCACTTTTCAGCTATGCAATCAGAGACTGTATGATTTCATTATCAGCTTAGTCCTATTTCTGAAAATCTCTTCATATGGTTGCTTCACACAATTTACAAATCTACATATTTTATTACCATTGAATTGGAATGATTTGTTCTCTAGCTTAAATTAACAAGTCAAGGACACACTGAGAGTTCAGTTTATCCACTCTGGCTGTAAAAAAAAAAGCAAGAATGTTCATCCCCACCCCCAGAGAATTCAATACGGAGTGGAAGAAAATAGATGGGGAAACCAAACATCCACTAGCATGGGCAGCTGTCAGCTGTATGGTGTTTTTCTGGTTACTAGGTGTTATTTATAAGGAAGAAGTCAGTTAAGAATTAGTCAAGCCAGTTTCATTTGTATAGTGCATAATACAGTTCATTTCCAATCAGCTTTAGATAAAACAGTGTCTTAGCAACTGAGCCATGGAAAACTCCCTAAGATTAATTAGTAGTAAATTAAGGGGATATAAAGAACAAATGTTTTTTTTATAATCACACTGCAATAGAAGACATCTGTGCTTGTTTTCAGTTATTGCAATCTGTTTGATGATTATGAAGTGGTAGCTGATGATTACTGAATGAAGCAAAAATATTTCCTTTGACACATTCCGTTTTTTTTATTTTATTTTATTTTTTTTTCAATTCAAGAACACAACAACATAGAAGGATGTAAAGAAACCAAGGGGTAACCTCAAGGCCAAACAATCTAAAATTACTTTGGAGCTTCAGTTAAGCATGGTTGACCACTGAGCCCAAAAAACAGTCTAGTAATACTAGTTAAACCCAAGCTTTATTAACAAGACATTCTTCCTATAGAGTCACCAGCTTGTTCATCATAGGTATGAACCTATATATTTGCAGAACCTATATATCTAATGTTTACATCACCCTTTCAGAATAATTACCAAAATAGGAGGCATCTCACAAAATGCATGTTATTGTTTATTTAGTACTGACCTGAATAAGATATTTCACATAAAAGATGTTTACATATAGTCCACAGGAGAAAATAATAGTTGAATTTATAAAAATGACAACATTCAAAAGTTTACATACACTTGATTCTTTATACTGTGTTACCTGAATGATCCACAGCTGGTCCTTCAGGTCCAAATTTTTTTTAGTTTTCTAGCATTTTTGTGTATTTGAAAGATCCATCTTTTCAAACTGAGGACAACTGAGGGACTCACATGCAACTATTACAGAAGGTTCAAACGCTCACTGATGCTCCAGAAGGAAAAACGATTCATTAAGAGTCAGGGGGTGACAACTTTTTGAAATTTTTAAGCTGGTAAATTAACTTATTTTGTCTTCTGGGAAACAAATAACTATATTCTGTAGCATCTGAAGGGCAGTACTAAATTAAAAAATATGATAGTTAGGCAGAAAAATAATAATTTTTACACATCCCCATTCAGTTCAAAAGTTTTCACCCCCAATTCTTAATGCATGTTTTTTTTTTTCTACTGAAGCATCAGTGAGCATTTGAACCTTCTGTTATAGTTGCATATGAGTCCCTCAGTTGTCCTCAGTGTGAAAAGATGGATCTCAAAATCATACAGTCATTTTCGGAAAGGGTCCAAATACACAAAAATGCTGAAAAACCAAAGAATTTGTGGGACCTAACAGATTTTTCTGAAGAAGAACAGCAGGCAGTTTAACCATTCAGGACACACAAGGGACTCATGAACAACTATCACTAAACAACAAAAAAACATAGCTGTGGATCATTCAGGCAACATAGTATTAAGAATCAAGGGGATGTTAACTTTTACATTATTGTTTTCTCTTAAGGACTATATGTAAATATCTGATCCCTCTTATTTTGGTAAATAATTTACATTTTGCAGATTCTGAAAGGGGGATGTAAACTTTTGACCTCAACTGTATAATGTTTTGTTTGTTTGTTTTCACTATGGGCATATTTTTGGATTATCTAGATGCCAAAACTCATTTACAGCTTCTACCTTGGCAAGAGAGTATTAAGCCACTTTCTTCTTGGGCTTTAATGGAAACATGAAAGTATTTTTAAACAAACCTGATTCAAGCAAGCTAAAATACAGCTGAAATACACTAGATACAGTACACATATACCAAACAGGTGTTGTTACTCAAACAATAAAGGCAATGATTCATTTATAGTCACCATGCATGTAAGAGTGAGTCAGCGAGAAAGAACATTTAATGGGCGTGAGTGTAGACGTCTACCCCTAAGTCTACAGTCATGATGTGTGCAGCCCTTGAGGTTTTTGCAAAACACCTGGCTTTCACATCTGAGGAAGTCACAAAATGTCAATACAAACTACAGCAGGAACAAAGACTGAACACTCACAAGCTCACCTCTGACTAATCTTATCTCTTCGCAACTTAAAGCCTGCCAGTTTGTAAAACCAAGGGCTGAAATAGTATCTCTATATGCAGCAAGGGCCATGATGTCATGATTCATTTGTGCATTGACAGATTTGACAAGAGCGAGAGAGAGAGATAAAACAGCTGTCTCACTCTTTGAAAAAAGTTCTCTTTGAAGCTACTTCCTTTTCCACTTCCAACCACCAATGTTCATAAATGGGCGGTTGACAAATGGCATATACATGAAAATAAACATATTAGATTAAAATCCAGATGATTTAAGTATATTTTTGGTAGCTGCTTAACTAGTCAGTGTTTTTTAAAGCTATTCCCCGTTTGCACCAATATGCCTTGTAGTCAACTACACTCTTAAAAATAAAGATGCTTCATAATGCCATAGAAGAACCTTTTTTGTTTAAATGGTTCCATAAAAAACATCTGAAGAACATTTCTTTTTCACAAAAGGTTCTTTGTGGCGAAAGAAGGATCTTCAGATTATAAACAGGTAAGAAAGAGATGGTTCTTTAAAGAGCCTTTGACTGAATGCTTCTTTGTGGAAGCAAAAATGGTTCTTCTATGGCATCGCTGTGAAGAACCTTTTAAATAGAAGAACATAAAAAATGAACAGAAGTGTTAGTTGTTTACACAATATCAATAAACAAACGTATCAAAATTTGTAGGTTCAAATCTACACGAATATAAAGGAAAAGGTACAATTTACAGTCAAACCAAAATTTATTAGGACATCTTCAACATTTCTCACATTATCACAGTTTATTCGCTATAGTTTAGAAAATGGTAATAACATATGAGAAGAGCCCAAGAGTTAAACTGTGTCAGAACAAATTCATCTTGATAATGTCAGATAACTTTGATGGAAATGTATGGAACAAAACATGATCAGGACAAAGTGTCAAATCACATTTTTGGTCCAATTGTTTTATTTATTTTTTAGAATTTTTGGGTATAATATGTCCAAGTTTGCTTTATTTTGCCATCCTCACTTACATAAATTAACTATAGTGTCCTGTACCTACTAGTAAAATTATCATAAATTATATCTGGTGTCTGTATAATTTTTAGTTTGACTGTAGATCTTTTAACATTTAACCAATTAATAAACATTTTTAGCTTATTAAACATGAATTTGTCCAACAACAGGCCTATTTAAAAGTACAAATATTCAAAATGTAACCTCAAATAATACAAGGGCATTAAAACGAAATAGGAAAGCTAAAAATAATACACAAATTAGAAAAATATTGTTTAAAATAGTTTTAGACTAAAGGACATGTCACACAGCAAGAAACTTTTAGATTAACATTTTTGATCTATATACAGTAAAGCATATAATTGTGGTGTTTTAACTCTTTTTCAACATTTTAAACAGATAATGACTATTTTGCAGTTCATATAAATAGCCTTTGGTGTGACAAATATCCCAAATGCAGACTGTCATTTATTACAAGGTCATAAAAACAGCATGTACAATGCTTAGACAGTGTGTTTGCAATAGTTTAGGTATGCCATGTCACACTGTTGTCATTGCTAGACACTTCATGTCAACCATCCGTAAACACACTACAAAATTCATGTTAGCCTTGTGACTCACCTCTCTAAGAACTCTTGGCCTTTCCTCCTCTGTTTCTCCGTCCTCTCAGTCGGAGCTCTGAAGTCGTGCTTGTTGTTGCTTCAAGACTGTGAGGAGTTGAAAGGTTACTTGCATGGAATGAGGGAGTGCAGGCCTTTATTTCTGTTCCTCCCCTGAGAGGAGTGAGAAAGAGAGAGAAGCATGCAAAACGTAAGTCCAATCAAGTTTTCTTGTTCAAGCAGTCTGTAAAAACACATCTCGCTGCTTATGCTCTCTGTGCACTGCTATTCTGGTATGCCCAACTGTGAATCTCTCTTTCCACCCTCCCGAACTCCCCCTCTCTTTCAATAACTCACACACAAAACCTCTCTCAGGCTCCCTTTGGCACATGCATATAAACTCTCTAACCCCCCTACTTTTTGCTTCTAACTCCACCCACCATCTCACACACATCTTTCCCCCCCTCAAATAACTTGAACACAATGAAAGCAGCTTTGGTATACCGCCTTTAGTGCCCCCTCCCTTCTTGTGCTCTCTCTTTCTTGCTAAATTTCTCACCACTTGTCTCTCTCTCTCTCTTCTCTGCTTTGCCTTTCAGCCTACTTCCTCTCAGCTGGTTACTGAAGGCGTGCTCGCTTGCTCAGTCAGCACACAACTCATGTAAGAGTGGGGCCGGCTGTGCTGTCATCTCATTGGCCGGGGGGAGGGGGATCGGATGCCATAGCGACCTTCCTGATAGGTGTGAAGGTAAAGGGAAACCTCAAAAGTCCCGCCCACCTGTTCTGCTTGTTTTGCAGAGGCAATGTATTCCCTCATAGTGCTTCAGTGAGTTATTGTGTGCATTAGTGTCAGCTTGTGTATATGTGTGTGTGTGTGTGTGTGTGTGTGTGTTTGACTAATAGAGGCATTCCAGAGCAACCCAACTTGTTACTTTGGAGGCATATACACTGCTGTTCAAAAGTTTGGGATCAGTAAGATTTTTCATGTTGTTTTTTTTTTTTAAATAAGTCTTTTATGTAGGGCTGGGCAATTTGGCTTAGAATCAAAATCTCGATTAATTGAACATTTTAACCCGATTACGATTAATGAACGATTATTTTATTTATTAATAAAATTATATTTAATTATATTTATATAATAATTATTTTTTTGCCCTCATAGTTCACTGACAAGTTTTGTACAGTAAATATGTTCACATATTACAAGCGAGAGATTTTCGGATGAAGGGTGCATTACTTGATTTTAAAATAATTGAAGGAAACACACTATCTACGATCTATGATTATTAATTGAACATCAGTGTTGAACAACTGAAATTAAAGCAAGCATTGCTTAAAACGAAAAGTCACATTTTTCTTAAATTAGTGAAAATAAATAGCTTGCACTATTGGAAACAAAATAAATAATTTTCAATGTTTTTCATATTAAAAGTAGAAAATAAGCAGTATCTCCTCTAAATAAAATTACCCTTGAATATCCTGTAAATACTTTTTACTGTATAAATACTGTTTAAGCTCTCCATCGACATGTCGGCGGAATAACGGAACGGAGCGCTTGTGTTTTTTAAAGGGAAAGTAATTGAAATAATCTTCCTGGAAAAATTTTAACGATTATAGGTTCTGAATGTCGATTTCGATTATTTTTCGATTAATCGCCCAGCCCTACTTTTATGTTTATAAAAGTGTCATTTACTTGATTAAGAATACAGAAAAAAAATATTAGTAGGAAATATTATTGCAATTTAAAATAACAGTTTTCTATTTGAATATTCTTTAAAATATAATTTATTTCTGTGATACAAAGCTGAATTTTCAGCATCTTTACTCCAGTCCTCAGTCTTCAGAAATCATTCTAATATGCCAATTTATTATCAGTTTTGGAAACAGTAATATTTTTTTGGAAACTGTGATACTTTTTTTTAGGATACTTTGAAGAATAAAAAGTTAAAAACACCAGCATTTATTCAAAATGTAAATATTTTCTGACAACATAAATATTTACTATTACTTTTTATCAATTTAACACATCCTTGCTAAATAAAAGTATCAATTTCTTTCGAAGAAAAAAAAAAAAAGAAAAAAAAGTACTGACCTCAAACTTTGAATGGTAGTGTATATTGTTACAAAAGATTTCTACTTTAAATAAATGCTGTTCTTTTTATGTTTTATTCATCAAATAATCCTGAAAAAAGTATCACAAAAACAAAATTAAGCAGCACAACTGTTTCCAACATTGATAATAAATCCGCATATTAGAATAATTTCTGAAGGATCGTGTGACACTAAAGACTGGAGTAAGACTGCTGAAAATTCAGCTTTGCATCACAGGAATAAATTATATTTTTAAGTATATTAAAATAGAAAACTGGTATTTTAAACTGCAATAATATTTCACAATATTACATTTTTTTCTGTATTTTTAAATCAAATAAATGCAGCCTTTGATAAGCAGAAAAGTCCTTTTTAAAAAACAAAACCAAACATTTAAAATGGCATTGGACAGATCCACATTACTTCTAGTGACAACTTTTACAAGTTTGGAGTAAGGAAGATGTTTTGTTTTATAGAAATTAATAATTTGAAACAGCATTTATGCATTAAATTGATCAAAAGTGAGAGCAAATAAGACATTTATAATGTTGAAAAAGATTTCCATTTCAAATAAATGCTGGACTTTTGAACTTTGCATTCATCAAAGAATGGAAAAAAAGTACCATGGTTTCCATAAAAATATGGTAAGAAGACTATTCACTAATTTCACTATTCGAATGAAAGATTTGAGTATACTGGCTGGTGAAAATTCAACTTCGCCATCAAAGGAATAAATTATATTTTAAATGATATAGAACAGAAAATAATAATTTTAAATTGTAATAGTATTTTACAATATTACTGTTTTTACTGTATTTTTCATTATTAGTGTGATTTGACAAAGACTGGAGTAATGGTTGGTAAAAATTAAATTTGGCCATCACCGGAATAAATTACATTTTAAATGATATGAAATAGAAATTAATCACTTTAATTGTAATAATATTTTACAATATTACTGTTTTTACCGTGTTTTTCATTATTACAGTGATTTGACAAAGACTGGAGTAATGGCTAGTGAAAATTAAACGTTGCCATCACAGGAATAAATTATATTTTAAATTATATAAAATGGAAAATAATAATTTTAGCTTGAAAAATATTGCACAATATACTACTATAAAATAGAAAATAATAATTTTAAATTGTAATGTTTCACAATATTACTGTTTAGCTGTATTTTCTTTAAGTAAATGCAGGCCTGATGAGCATAAGAGACTTTGCAGTGTACACAAATATAAGCACAGTTCAGTGTTCATTCAAATGCATAAGAGCGTGCTAATTTCATTTACTCAAATACATTAAAAAAAGAAGGAAAAGGAAAAAAATTAAAAGCTAAAAGGGGAAGTGCACAGCTGAGCGGATACGTCTCTGCATGAAAGTGTGTTATCTGCCCTTCCACAGAAACAGAGATTCTGAGGGGTGTGAAGGGATGGGTGTGTGTACGTTTGTGTAAGTGTGTCTGCAGGCGACGTGCCACAGACCTCTTTCAAACGCATGCAGCATCTTCCAAATAAGGAGAGGTAATGCCGCATGCACTTAAACGAAAGCATTAACACATGTAGACGCAGATTAATTTCATCTCTTTAGATGCAGTAAGAGTGAGGTGGAGGGGGAGGTGTGGAACGCTTACACTGAGAGGGTAATATGGGTGTAAACGGGGAGATGTTACAAATGATAAAGTTCTGATGTCTTGCATTGGTTGTGGAGTTTAGACGGGCTTAAATTGAAAACATCCCTTGCGGAGACACACAAAGCTACTTCTCCTTTAAGAGCTCACGTTCCGTAGCCATATAAGGAATGCTTGGGGGCGTGGCTTGAGACATAAGCCAGCCCTCAACAAGCCTCAGAGAATTCAGCTATACAAAGCAAAACAGTACATGCAAATACAAAAGTGTATAAAAGACACACAAACACACATATATACACACTCAGTGGTGCTCCAGCATTGGTCTATGATGCTGACAAAACACTGAAGGAGGCAGCACTGCTCTTAGCTTCTACTCCAAAACAAGTTTTATTCTCTTACAAAACACTTTCCTGGCAGCTATTCTGAGCTGTAGCTGGGATCAACTGGTCTATGAGGGACTGTTAAAGCTCACAGCTACGTTCTAACCCTTCCCTTCCTGCATGTTTGAGTGTGTGTGTCGTATCCTTTTTCAGTCAAACACACTCAAACTGTCAAATTTGACACTAGCGACTTGACTTTTACACTTTTTTTCCTGTAGAAAATCTGGTGCTTGCCTGTTTATATTAATCGGAGGTGACAGTGAAGACATTTGCACATTTATAAATGCAGTTCTTTTGCACTTTTTCATCAAAGAATGCTAAAAAAAAATCATGCTTTTCACAAAAATATTAGGCAGTGCAACGGTTTATAAGAGCTAATAATAAGAAATGTTTCTTGAGCACCAAATCAGCATATTAGAAGAATTTCTGAAGGATCATGTGACACTGAAAATGGTTACATTTTAGTTATATTAAGTCATGTATTAAATAAATAAAAAAACACTTATTTTAAATTACAATAATATTAGTTTTTGTCAGCATTTTTAAATGCACAAATACAGCCTGGGTGAGTATAAAATACTTTTTTTTAATGTATACAATAAAGATTATCAATATATTTTAAACAAAAAAGCCTACATGCAAAGCATTCAGCCTTAAACCATAACTAAAGTCCCACCAGACAGACGCTATTATAGTCAGCTGCTCAACTTCCTGTTTTCCACTTCAATGAGCCAAGTGAGAACACACAAAAGGTGCAATCCTCTGCTCTCTGAACTGGTGATGTAAACACACAGGATGTGATTTCTGCTGGTCACACCTTCAGTTTACTCACTTTTATACTTTCTCACTGCATAATTCTTTCTTTTATGTTGCAAAGAGCAAGAGAAACAGACTGAATGTGCTTTAGAATGTTCCATTTGGAGCAACCTTGTACTTGCACAATCCGTGAATGATGTGTGCGTCTGTCAGATACACATCTCTAGAACAAACCATATGCCAAAGTATGTACTCTATAAATAGATCAATAAAATTATACTCCCCAACAAAAGGCGCTGAAACACTATAAAGCCTTTATAAGGAATCAGCTGTGGGAGTCTGTAAATGTCGCTTCAATAACAAAAACATAGCTGACGCTAGATATTAAGGCTAGTCCCTCTGTAGAGATTAGCACCTGACACTGATGAATGAGGACGATAACTAACATGCCCTTGGTAACACGCTCTCCAAGGTGGGGGTGGCGGGTGACAAATTTACTTCTCTGTAACAGAGTAAGGGCGTAATGAGAGAAAGGCAATAGATGGTGGAAGGTGGATATGAGGGCAAAGGTGAAATGAAAGATAACTGCAGGGAAAAAGGGAGCTTGGATATGATGATGAAAAGATATGTTAATGTGTTATTATAGTACAAAGAGTACGCACACACACACACACAATCCACACAAACTCATGCTAACCTGCAATTAGCCAAGCAAAAAAAAAAACTATATAGGCACTGCTAAAAATAGTCTGGGCTGCGTTTCCCAAAAGCATCGTAAGCTTAAGTTGATCGTAGCTCCATTGGATTCAATGGGTCTACGATGTACTTAAGCTTACGATGCTTTTGGGAAACGCAGCCCAGTTCTGTGACAATACAGCAGGATCTAAGCATTTTATAGAACAATAAGAGTTAAAACGATATTCTAGCCAAATTTGGGGTGAGAATATAATTTACTTAAATGATTGATTTTATATACATTTGAAGTCAAAAGTTTACATACAGTCGTGGCCAAAAGTTTTGAGAATTACATAAATATTGGAAATTGGAAAAGTTGCTGCTTAAGTTTTTATAATAGCAATTTGCATATACTCCAGAATGTTATGAAGAGTGATCAGATGAATTGCATAGTCCTTCTTTGCCATGAAAATTAACTTAATCCCGAAAAAAACTTTCCAACGCATTGTTAAGAAGGCTTCAGGGCGTCCAAGAAAGTCCAGCAAGTGCCAGGATCGTCTCCTAAAGAGGATTCAGCTGCGGGATCGGAGTGCCACCAGTGCAGAGCTTGCTCAGGAATGGCAGCAGGCAGGTGTGAGCGCATCTGCACGCACAGTGAGGCCAAGACTTTTGGAAGATGGCCTGGTGTCAAGAAGGGCAATAAAGAAGTCACTTCTCTCCAAAAAAAACATCAGGGACAGACTGATCTTCTGCAAAAAGTATGGCGAATGGACTGCTGAGGACTAGGGCAAAGTCATATTCTCCGATGAAGCCTCTTTCCGATTGTTTGGGGCATCTGGAAAAAGGCTTGTCCGGAGAAGAAAAGGTGAGCGCTTCCATCAGTCATCTGCCAACAGTAAAGCATCCTGAGACCATTAATGTGTGGGGTTGCTCTCATCCAAGGGAGTGGGCTCACTCACAATTTTGCCCTAAAACACAGCCATGAATAAAGAATGGCACCAAAACACCCTCCAACTGCAACTTCTTCCAACAATCCAACAACAGTTTGGCGAAGAACAATGCATTTTCCAGCACGATGGAGCACCATGCCATAAGGCAAAAGTGATTACTAAGTGGCTCAGGGTCCAAAACATTGACATTTTGGGTCCACGGTCTGGAAACTGCCCAGATCTTAAAACTTGTGGTCAATCCTCAACATGCGGGTGGACAAACAAAAACCTACTAATTCTGACAAACTCCAAGAATTGATTATGAAAGAATGGGTTGCTATCAGTCAGGATTTGGCCCAGAAGTTAATTGAGAGCATGCCCAGTCGAATTGCAGAGGTCCTGAAAAAGAAGGGCCAACACTGCAAATACTGACTCTTTGCATAAATGTCATGTAATTGTCGATAAAAGCCTTTGAAACGTATGAAGTGCTTGTAATTATATTTCAGTACATCACAGAAACAACTGAAACAAAGATCTAAAAGCAGTTGAGCAGCAAACTTTGTGAAAACTAATATTTGTGTCATTCTCAAAACTTTTGGCCACGACTGTACACCTTGCTGAATCTGCAAAAGGTATTTTTTTTACCAAAATAAGAGGGATCATACAAAATGCATGTTGTTTTTTGTCTTAGTACTGACCTGAATAAGATATTCAACATAAAAGACATTTATATATAGTCCACAAGAGAAAATAATAGTTGAATTTATAAAAATGACTCTGTTCAAAAGTTTACATACACTTGATACTTCATACTGTGTTGTTACCTGAATGATCCACAGCTGTGTGTTTTTTTTTTTAGTGATAGTCGTTCATGAGTCCCTTGTTTGTCCTGAATAGTTAAACTGACCGCTGTTCTTCAGAAAAATCCTTCAGGTCTTACAAATTCTTTGGTTTTTCAGCATTTTAGTGTACTGTATGATTCTGAGATCAATTTTTCACACTGAGGACAACTGAGGCACTCATATGCAACTATTACAAAAGTTTTAAATGCTCACTGATTGAATTTGAATTTGAAGATCAGGGTACATTTTACTTATTTTGTCTTCTGGGAAATGTAAGTATCTTCTGTAGCTTCTGAAAGGCAGTACTAAAAAAAATGATATTTAGGCAAAATAAGAAAATGTAATGTAATCTTCATTCTGTTCAAAAGTTTACACCCCTGGCTCTTAATGCATTGTGTTTTCTTCTGAAGCATCAGTGAGCATTTGAACCTTCTGTAATAGTTGCATATAAGTTGTCCTTAGTGTAAAAAGATGGATCTCAAAATTATACAGTTATTGCTGGAAAGGGTTCAAATACGCAAAGATTTGTGGGACCTGAAGGATTTTTCTGAAGAGCAGCGGGCGGTTTAACTGTTTAGGACGAACAAAGTACTTATGAACAACAACAACAAAACAAAAAACACAGCTGTGGATAATTCAGGTAACAACACAGTATTAAGAATCAAGCGTATGTAAACTTTTGAACGGGGGCTATTATTTTCTTTTGGGGACTATATATATAAACATCTTTCATATAAATATCTTATTCAGGTCAGTGCTAAATAAAAAAAAAAATAACATGGATTTTGTATGATCCCTCCTATTTTGGTAAAATAATTAACATTTTGCAGATTCTGCAAGGTGTATGTAAACTTTTGACTTCAACTGTATACACACACACCAGAGCTACAGCCTATGGCAATTCTCAAACTACTACTAATTCTGTTAAGTGGCTAGTCTAATTTAAATAAATTATAAACAGCTTAGCAGGTTCTCATGCTGGCTTTCTTGTATCACACGTGTGCACACACATAGCTGTATAAAAGCAAATGCACACATTTATCCCTGTGATACTGATATGGGACAAGCTTCTATTATTGAAATCCTTATCTAAGCCACTATGGGACAAATCCTAAAACTGATCTCAGATCATGATCAAGTGTGAGGTGGATCTTAGACAAAAATGCCCAGACAGATGACCAGTAGAGTGGGTTTGGCTATTGTGGTTAAGCATCCATGGCATCTCCATGGCTATTTAAAGAAGTCAAGGTGCAAGTCAAGGTTTTTCTAAAGGCGAGAGAAAATCAAATGCACACAGAGAAACATACTATACAGTGGTGGCCAAAATTATTAGAACAGTAGTATTTTCCCTTCCTAAAAAAAGGTTAAATGTCAGTTATTTCTATCTTCTGCTGTAGTGTGTCAGTAGGAAATATCAGTTTACATTTCCAACCATTCCTTTTGCCACTAATTGTAATAATCCAGGGAGATTTTTGTTTGCACAAGGAGTCTGACAACAGCCAGTGCTCCACACAGAGATCTGATCTCATTATCATCCAGTCTGACTGGAATGATATGAAGAAACGACAAACTGAGACAGACTAAATTCAGAAGAACTGTGGCAACGTCTCCAAGATGCTTCAAGAGACCTACAACCTACAGTTTGCAAAGCTACATTACTGTTAAAAGTTTTAGGCACTTGTGTAAAAATGCTGTAAAATGAGGATACTGTCAAAAATAGTGTCATAAATCGATTTTCTTTATCAATTACCTAAATTAAACTAACATTTGGTGTGACCATCCTTTGCGTTTAAAGCAGCTTTTGCCCTAGGTGCACTTGCGCATAGTTTTTCCATGTAGCTCTTGAAGCATCTTGAGGATGTTGCCACAGTTCTTCTGGATTTAGTCTGTCTCAGTTTGTTCTGTTTCTTCATGTCATTCCAGACAGACTGGATGAAGATGATGAGATCAGATCTCTGTGTGGAGCACTGGCTGTCAGACTCCTTGTGCAAACAAAAAACTCACTGGATTATTACTATTAATGGCAAAATGAATGTTTGGAAATGTAAATTTCCGACTGACACACTACAGCAAAAGATAGAAATAACTGATTTGAAACCATTTTTAGCTGATGAAAATACTAGTGTTCTAATCATTTTGGACACCAATGTATATACAAATGCATCAGAATCAAGAACCACTGTGTTATTTTAAAGCATTTATATACTATTACAATATTTTGGATTGGCTTTATTTGATTTTTGAAAATCAAATAAAGCTAATCCAAAATACTGTATGGTTTTAAGTCAGTTATTTCTTTTGCTGTAGTGTGTCAGTCGGAAATATCAGTTTACATTTCCAAACATTCATTTTGCCATTAATAGTAAAAATCCAGTGAGTTTTTGTTTGCACAAGGAAAAAATGTTTGCACTGAAAATTTTAGTTTAAAATATAGTCATTTTATTGTGATTTTCTCATTAACATTAGCTTTTTTTAGATTTCTGTTGTGCTTTAATTTGTACTTGTGTTAGTTAATTTATTAATTCAATAATAAATATATACAGTTAGTTGCATTTTTAATTTAATTTAATTTTTTTATTTAATTGCATCTTTATTTAGAACACCTCAAACAGGATCCAATTCAAACAGCTCAAGCCCAGTAGTAGCGGGACCAATCTGTAAAAAAGACCGATTTTCAAGCAACGCCAGAGGAACAGTGTTAATGAATCAGCACCACCCTCAATCTCATCAAGATGAGAGAAAGACAATACATTGTATTTAGGGGAGATGTTGAACTAAAACCCCTCATTCAACATTTACACATATCAGTTGCAGAAAGAGAGTCGCAACAGGCCTTGACGCCGCATACTAAGCCACCTCACAGTGAACACGCATTTGCTTCCTACACCGGCTTGACATGCTTATCTTCAGATTTGCTGCAGCTATTCCTACCATGCATTTCCCTAACCCAGTGATGTAATACATACTTCTGCTGACGGCCACACAGAAAGAGGTCACACAGCAAGGGCATTAAGAAGCTCATCTGAAGCTCTTAATATTCAGGCTTCAATCTGATGATAAAGGGCACATTCTACCTGCAGCTCTTTTGGGACATCTGAGTCCTTTACAAAGAGCCCACTTTGGGTCACTGCGGATTCTCTGTTCGCTTTTTGGACAATGGAAATGGCTCTGCAGCTCTCCATTGTGCCTTTCCATTGACGTCCTGTCTGGCATCAGTAATGAGCAGGATGGATGCCTCTTACATATTCTGCAACCTGTGCGAACACACACCCACCTACTGATAAAACTCTGACGCCTTGAAATATTGGTATTATTGATAATATTTAGGCTACAGGAACAACACAACATCCTCGCAGTGTTTAGTCAACAGCAGTCTCTTGTGAACCTTTTAAAATAAACTGTGCTGCTACTAAGCCGGGCATGATTCATATGGGCCCATGGCTAGGGGTGTAACATTACAGAAACAGAATCATGCACACTTCAAGCACAAAGAATGTAATACATCAAAAAGGGAACAAAAGAATAAAACTCAAACATAAAGAAAAGGAGAAATGCATGTGCCTTATGCACTGATGAAAGTTGCCTTCAGTGGATGAAATAGCATGAATCAGACAAAGCAGAAACGCCCCCCTGCGCATGAACATACAGAAGCTCTTGTATGCATTGTGTGTGAAGGCTATGGTTAATCTGCCATTATCAAACACACGTGAAATCATTACAAATACAATAGGTGGAAAAGACCCCGGGGGTCTTTACATCTCACAGGGGGGTTATTTCATCCTTAAATCTTAGATTTAAAGCCAGTTTAGATTATTAAGGCACAGTATATACACGATTGATTAGTGAGATTGTTAAGGTATCTTCTAATTTACATATTAAGAATCTAGCTTTCATTATTATAATCTCTAATCCTAGAGATTGATATAAATAAACGGTGAAATGAGAATGAGAGTGATCTAAAGGAGGATGGCAGCACAAAGAGAACTCACCCACAGCAAACATATAACGATGACAATGACAAGGGCTGCAGCAGTCAGCAAACTAACATTCCCTTCATAGCTGGAAGGAAGAGTCTGATCATATTTTAGACAGCAGACAGGATCTCTAGATCTTCAGTGTAATCGACGTCAAACTATCAGCGTTGAAATCCCACAGTGTAGATATTTCTAACCGATGAGGATACAAGATCCTAGTTTCCAAATGTCGACAAAGCTGTTTTGGTTTGCTTTCTTCTCCTTTCCACGTCCTATAGGCAGCTCTGCCAACGGGCCTTTGCTATTTTCTGCTTGGCTCTTGGTCTAAAGCCCTCGCCCATGAAATTATTCTGTCCCTTTAAAACCAATACTTCCGGGATTTGCTGAAAAATAACTAGGGGGAGGGACGTGCGAACAGCTGAAGGGCTGTCATTTAAGCGATTGGTTGCTTTCTCGGAAATGAACCAATAACAATTGCGTATTAATGCAATATTTGAATATATTTGAATAATAGTAATATATTTCGACGAAAAGCGTTCCTATTGGTTGCGTGGTAGGCAACGTCTTATCAAGCCACGCCCCCGTACACGTGCAAGTTGTTCCTCTGCTTTGGTGGGGAAACGTATAGATAACGACAGGACGGGACAAAAATAGGTTTTATGTAACGCTGTACTAATAATATTTCGGTTCATTTGTAAAGTAATATTTTGTAGAAGAATTTAAGCAACCAAAATATATGAATCGAAAATAAATACCTTTAAAAATTAACTTTATTTTATTTTATTTATTTTATATTTATTTTTAAACAAGCAAGCAAACAAAATTAGTGCTAAATCAAAATATTTTTTGTACTTTTCCCTAAGAACTCTACAAAATAATATTTCCAGTTCACTTTTTTAAAACGTTCAAATAAGGCTACAAGGGGAAAGTTTTTGTCCTATGGAATGGAAGTATGCTTGCTTGTTTTTTTAACAAGCAAGCAAACAAAATCCATTTATAATATTTAGAATATTTTCCATATTTCTTTTTTTTTTTTTTTTTTTTTTATAAATACATGTAACATCAATGGGTTTGAACCATATGTTATGATAACTAAGCGCTTAGTGCCTTTTTAATATATTCTATACAAGCATTTGCATCTTTAAATGTAATCCTGGACCACAAAAAAAAGCAAAAAAAAAATCACCTTTAAAGTTGTTCAAATTAAGTTATTAGCAATGCATATTACTAATCAGAAACTAAGTTTTGATATATCAACGGTAGGAAATTTACAAAATATCTGATTTTTGGCATAAAATTAAAAAATATAATTTTGACCCATACAATGTATTTTTGACTATTGCTACAAACATACCTGTGCTACTTAAGACTGATTTTGTGGTCCAGGGTCACATATGCTGTTGATTGTGTCGCTTATGTGAAGCTTTATTTTAAATGAGCAATATCAGAGTGTTTATGTTCACTATTACTTTGAAAAATGTGAATGTAAATTCATTTGTAGACATTTATTTATGAAGCAGCACATGCTTACCACTAGATGGCGCGAATGTTTCACAGAAGCATCAGGCATAAATCAAGACTGCACTACAGATTAATGTTAGAATTTACTACAGTTAAGATTCGATCAAATAAGTGCAAATTAAATATTACTGTTGGTTTTGGTGTAATTTCTTTATTTTTATATAATTTTAAGAAGCTGCACCATTTCTTATCTTACACAATTAAATTTAATACAATTTGTTTGTTAAAAACATAGGGTATTTCATATTTTATATAATCAAACTAATACAGATGTTGTAAATTATACAGGTTAAAGAACGATTTACACACCTGTGCGCGTACAAAACGCTATTCGACGCATCATCTTTTAGGCCCGCCTAGATTCTCCGTTTCTTGAAGATGATTGGATCACGCCCATGTCACTAACGCCATGGGGATGCCGAACAGTTCTCCTGGCGCGTTGCAAACACAGTCGGTACTTCACTCTTATTTTTATGATGAATTTAAACAACTACGATTGTTTCCCGCAACTTCAAATACCATCTTGAAAGAGGAGGAAATAAAGTGGCAAATGCCACAGGTGGTGACCAAAACATAATAGTGCTGTGTTGGAATAAAATCTCAGCAATGTCGCTTCTGTGCGTACGAGGTAAGAGACCTTTAAATATTTTTCTTAAATATTTTTTGTTATTGCACTGTCTTCCATTTAGTGCATTCCTGTTTATAGATGCTTCTGTTTTGAAAATAGCGTGTAATTGCTAAACTTGAAGTTCATCTGAAACCGGTTAAAGCAACAGGTAACAGGTTATGATGTTAAGCTATAATTGAAAAACAGGTGTACAGTAACTTTTGATAAACAAGTAAGTGTAACATGGACTTGTATGTGTGTTATTGTGGATTGGAGGCGACTCATCTTCCCGGTTAATGAGCTTAACGGGTTTTCCCGCTGTTGAGATGTTATGGCACCGCATATGCTTTGATCACCTGCTGATTGTCTTACTGTACGCTATGATTATGTATGACAACAAGCACACATTATTCTTTGGATTTTATCCTGACTGTACTGTGGTTGTGTTATTGTGACTTATGTGCTCTGTAGATATCTGCACTGCAAAACTATGTCAACTGTATCTGTGCACCTGTTGTTTAGTGGAGATACCCGTGAAACCATCCAAGTTGATATACTCCGTTTTTGTAACATTGCGTAAAATACTCGATTGAAATTCTGCAACAATTTGCCATACTGTCATAACTGATAGGCTACCTTAAACTTTGATGCTTTTTAAGGAAATGTGTTCCTTTACTTTTATTAGCAGTCAGAAAAATTAAATCGTCTACCCATTGGTGAAGGAACTTGATGCATATCTGAAGATGTGAATATAATAGACTTGAATGGGCTCTTTTGACTTGAGCCTGTAAGTAACAACCCAGTAACCACCCAAAAAACCCTAATAACTGCATGTTTAAAGATGGCATGACATAAAAATTCATATATTATAATACAGTTGAAGTCAAAAGTTTGCATACACCTTGCAGAATTTGCAATTATTTTACCAAAATAAGAGGATCATACAAAATGCATGTTGCTTTTTATTAAGTACTGACCTGAATAAGGCATTTCACATAAAAGACATTTACATATGTGACCCTGGACCACGAAACCAGTCATAAGGTTAAATTTTACAAAACTGAGATGTATGCATCATATGAAAGTTCAATAAATAAGCTTTCTATTGATATATGGTTTGTTAGGATAGGACAATATTTGGCCGAGATACATCTTTTAAAGATCTGGGCCCACATTCTTAAAGATTTCAAGAATCTTCTCAGAAAGCTTTTAATTTAGCTTAAAAATTCCTACGTAGGAGTCTTAGCTTAAGAGTGATTCAGGATCAATCTAAGAGCAACTCTGAGTAAAGAAAAGACAAAAACTTTTATCTTAGTGTGGGGGCGGGGTTGACCCCGTTGCTAGCTATGACACAGCCTTTTGAAGACTGTGATTGGTTGGTTGTCCAAGAAGGAAATAAAAGAGCACTTTTAAGTGTAGGGTCTAGTTTAAGCCTTCACTTTGAAATTATAGGCATCATTTTTCCTGATCTACCGCACACACACATTATATAAGTTTATATATTTTATACGTTTATATATATTTTTATTTACCACGCTGTTAATGTTGTATTTAATGTATTTGATAGGTAATGAACAACAGCACATTAAGGTTGTGAAAGTGCTGTAATTGTTTGTGTGATCTCTTTGCTTATAGAAGGTTGTGAACATACCCAAATCATCACTGCTGCATAGTTGCATTGTTTCCAGTTGCCAAATAAGTTCATGTAATAAATCTAGTGATTTCTTCCATTTCTGCACTATGTCAGAGATGTTAGCATGTCTCTAATAAAATCAGTCACAAACATATCTGCACAGTCTCATGTGTGGCATCTTATGAAATCACTGTCATGCATTGTGTGCAAAATATTGCATTGCCCTCCTCATGTTTTGTCAATGTTCTCCAATGCTAAAGAAACTCTTAAGCCTCTTAAAAGTCCTCGTCCCTACTCCTAACAATTTGGACCTTAAGACCTCTTTTAAAGGTTAAGAATCTTTCTGAATTACTTTTTTCTTTACTAGGATTTTTTCTTTAATTTTAAGAGGAAACACCCACATTTCTAAGAATTTTCTTAGAATTTTGTCACTAGGAGCAACTCTTTGCACTAAGATTTTTTATGAATACGGGCCCAGGGGCCGTATGTATAAAACTTCTAAGAAATGCTCTTAAGAGTAGTCTTAAACTTTGACTTAAGTGTCAAAAAATTCTTAGTAAGAAGTAGGACTTTTTTAAGAGTAGGAGACTTTTATAAAGAATCTAAAAGCAACTTTCAGTAAAGTTTGAGACTGATTCTTAAGTTCTCACTTAAGTGTTGTAAATTAAGGACTACAATGATTGAAACACAAAATGCCCGCCCTTGACCTCTGAATCAGCCAATAGTGAGCCTGCTCATGTGAGTCACAGCAGCACAACACCAATTATTTGATGGAACTTCAATACAAACATTTAATTAAGACACTATTTAATATTTCAGTGTATTTAAACAAATGCTTTGCATTGTGGAAAATTATCACAAATTATTATTAGTGCTTTGAAAACCATGTCTCCTCATTTACAGTTGGAGCAATGAGCTCCAAGAACTCAAAGAAAGCCCACAAACTTAAAAGTTTCTTGTTTTGCAGCTTGGTTTGACGGTCAGTTGGAAAGTCAATAAACTGCCAAGAGAGTTGTGTCCAAGAGAGAGAAAAAAGTGTTACTGATTTTTTAAAGCATATTGCATATTTGCTTGGAGTCAGTTGTTTTACTTTTATTTTTTTGATAATAATGCAGTAAATTTGTCATATTTTTTGGCATTGCTGTCCTACAAAGAAATTATGAACACATGCAAAAACAAGAGAGGTCCAACACAACATTAATAACTGATTATGTTGTATTCAATGCCAATGTTGACAGTTTAGTGATTTTGTCACCAGATTTGTTGACGTCCTTCCCCCTTTTGAGACTTTGAGACTAAACCTTATTTAGATTACAACACTCTCCCACTGATATATTTATATTATATAGATCAGTGAACTCACCATTATGTCCTCATCCTCATCAGCTACATTGTGTGACTGTTTTAACTACTTTCAATTGAAAGCAGTTAGCAACATTGATCAGTGTTTTTTATTTCATATTTTGATGGTTTAAGTGAAATGTGAGGTCATTAAAACCCTCCACACATCACTTTTGGTCACTGATGTGTTTGGTGAGGTTAGTGTCACAATATTTAAGACCCTGCTTACTGTGTCATCACCAGTGCTTTGCTGCATTTTTACAATCTTTCAAATTTTCCAGTGAAAATAAATAAACAAACAAACATATTATTGCAGCTAGAGCATTGATTTGTAGAGTGGATTAAGTTATTATGCTTATTACTTGGTCAATTACAAAAATAAATACATTAAAGAATGCCTGATGGTCACGATTGTATCATTTTATCAACTCCATATCATCATATAACTCCAATATGTCATATGTGTATTGTAAAGTGTGTGTTTCTTCCTTTTTGCTGCCATTGTGTTACTCCTAACTAGGTTAGGAGACCTCTCCAACTCTCTTAAATAATTTAGGAGCTGAGACCTAGTCTTAACACTTAAGAACTTTTATGAATCACTCTTTATCTTAAGTCCAGAAATAAGAGTAAAATTACGTCACTCTTAGAATTTTGAAACACTTAAGACTAAAATTTGACTCTGAGAAGCTTTATAAATACGGCCCCTGGAATCTGAGGGTGCAAAAAAAATCTAAATACTGAGAAAATCACCTTTAAAGTTCTCCAAATTAAGTTCTTAACAATGCATATTACTAATCAAAAATTACATTTTTATATATTTATAGTTATTAAATCTTCATGGAACATGATCTTTACTCAATTTCCTAATGATTTTTGGCATAAAAGAAAAATCTATAATTTTGACCCATGCAATGTATTTTTGGCTATTGCTACAAATATACCCCAGCGACTTAAGGTTTTGTGGTCCAAGGTCACATATAGTAAAAAATAATAGTTGAATTTATAAAAATGACCCCATTCAAAAGTTTACATGCACTTGATTCTTAATACTGTGTTGTTACCTGAATGATCCACAGCTGTATTTTTTGTTTAGTTTTGTGATAGCTGTTCATGAGTCCCTTGTTTGTCCTGAACAGTTAAACTGCCCACTATTCTTCAGAAAAATCCTTCAGGTCCCACAAATTCTTTGGTTTTCTAGCATTTCCGTGTATTTGAACCCTTTCCGACAATGGTACTCATATGCAACTATTAAGGAAGGTTTTAAACGCTCACAGATGCTCCAGAAGGAAACACCGGGAGTGAAAACTTCAGGTAAATCAGGGTAAATTTGACTTATTTTGTCCTCCGGGAAACATGTAAGTAGCTTCTGAAGGGCAGTACTAAATGCAAAAAGAATATGATATTTAGGCAAAATAAGAAAAATGTACACATTTTCATTCTATTCAAAAGTTTACACCCCTGGCTCTTAACGGATTGTTTTACCTTCTGAAGTACCAGTGGGCGTTTGAACCTTCTGTAATAGTTGCATATAAGTCCCTCAGTTGTCCTCAGTGTGAAAAGATGGATCTCAAAACCATGCAGTCATTGTTGGAAAGGGTTCAATTACACAAAAAGAATTTGTGGGACCTGAAGGACTTTTCTGAAGAACAGCAAGCAGTTTAACTGTTCGGATGAACAAGGGGCTCATGAAATTATTACAAAAAAATAAAAAATAAAAAAAACACAGCTGTGGTTCGTTACAACACAGTATTAAGACTAAAGCGTATATGCAAACTTTTGAACAGGGTATTTTGATTTCATGTATAATGTGACAATGTGGAAGAACATACTTATGTATGTCATATACATCATGGCTAGAGCACCAAAAAATAGTGGTGTTTTTTTTTTTGCATGTGCAAGCACCACTTACATTTCTTCAAATGTCTAAAAGTTTTGTTATTTTTTCATTTCCTTTGAGCTTTTGACTATTGAAATCATTTACATTCTGCTCCTAGAAATAAGTGGTATGCAAACTGAATATTTACAGTGACTGTATGCATGTATATGAGCATGCCAGCAATTGTCTATAGGAGTTTCCTCTCTTTATAAATCTAATACAATTGATTTTAGTTTGTCTGGACTCGAGTAAATTGCTGTTCTGTGAGGTCTTTTGTGTCACAAAGATCTGTCATGCTGTCAGCAGTTGTGAGAGAGGAAGCATGTACAGAAAATCAAAAGAGACTGACATCTCGATGATGAATAGAGGGATATTCTGGGATAAAAGAACAAAATAAATATGATTTGGTCTCACGGTGACTGTAACAGCGGATTATTATGTTTTGCCTTTTTCTTTCAGCGTTTTGCTCCAGACCATGTTTTACAGATGAGTATTACAAAATGCATGAGAAAGTGTATACAAAGAGCTGCATGGTAATGTTTAAGCAGATTTGATTTGAAGTGTTTTTTGTGTTGCTGTGGATTGTTAAAGAAGAAGTTCACTTCCAGAACAAAGATTTACAGGTAATTTACCCCCTTCACATTTCAGGATTTCTTTCCATATAGTGGACTTCTATGGTTCCCCCGAGTTTGAACTTCCAAAATGCAGTTTGAATGCAGCTTCAAAGGGCTCTAAACGATTCCAAGGAAGAAGGGTCTTAGCGAAACAATCAAAAATTGACAATTTATATACTTTTTTTAACCTAAAAAGCTCTGTCTAGCTCTGTGTAAACTCTGTGTATTCTGGTTCAGGACAGTTTGGGTAGGTCGAAAAACCATCTCATTTACTCCTCCAACTTCAAAATCGCCCTACATCGCTGCAGAAGTACCGACCCAGTGTTTACAAAGTGAACATGCAAAGAAGATCAGACGCCCTTTGCAAAAAAAAAGGTAAAACAGCGATGTAGGAAGATTTGAAGTTGGAGAAGAAAATGAGATGGGAGTTTTTCGACCTACCATAACTGTCATGAACCAGAAAACAGAGTCCATGCAACTATAGACAAGATGAGCATGTGAGGTTAAAAAATACATAAGGTGTATTTTTTTTTAGACCCTTCTTTCTTGGCTGGGATCATTTAGAGCAGTGGTTCTCAACTCCAGTCCTCGGGGCCCACTGCTCTACACATTTTGTATGTCTCCCTCATTTAACGCACCTGATTCAGATCATCAGATTGTTAGGAGAAAGATTCATGAACTGAACTGAGTGTGTCAGATTCAGAAACATACAAAATGTGTAGAGCAGTGGGCCCCGAGGACTGGAGTTGAGGACCACTGATTTAGAGCACTTTGAAGCTGCATTTAAACTGCATTTTGGAAGTTTAAACTCGCAGGGCATAAAAGTACAGTATATGGAGAGAAATCCTGAAATGTTTTTCTCAAAAAACATAATTTCTTCACGACTGAAGAAAGAAAGACTTGAACATCTTGGATGACAAGGGGGTGAGTAAATTTTCAGAAAGTGAACTTCTTTAAGGAGTTTGTTCTCCCCATGTAGAGAGGAAGCACAGGGGGAAAGTGATAAGTTAGAGGGATGTATATAGCACGGTGCTGGTGTTGGGGGAGGGACAGAGCTTTGGTGTAATCCTCCAGCCATCTGGTGCTGTGTGGGTCTGCGTTTATGTGGCCGCAGCATCACATGTGTGCATGACAGTGGTAAATGCTCTGCAGCCTCTGTTTATCCAGTCTGACCAAAAGAATGCATCTATAACTTGCTGGATTTATTCGATTTCATTTTTAAGACATGTGCAAGTCTTTTCCACTTTCCTGAAAAGATTGTGATAGTCAGGTTCAGGTTATGGCATGTCGTGATCATAAGGGTAGTTCTGACACATTGCTTTAGATGTTGTTCTTTAAGACAGGGGTTTTCAAACTTATTATTTATTATATTATATGTAAAAACATGCTGACCATTGTACTGTCACTTTAAAATTGTGTTATTTTACTAATATTTATATACTTAGTATTTATTAATATTGATGTTTTATTTACATATTTTTAGTTTTCATTTAAATGTTAGTTTAAGTTTTAGTAATTTTAATTTTAATTTTAATTAGTTATTCACCCTCATGTCGTTCCAAACCCGTAAGACTTGCATTCATCTTCAGGAAACAAATTAAGATATTTTTGATGAAATCGGAAAGATTTCTGACCCTGCATAGACAGCAACACAACTAACACGTTCAAGGCCCAGAAAGGTAGTAAAGACATTGTTAAAATAGTCCATGTGACATCAGTGCTTCAACCTAATGTTATGAAGCTACCAGAATACTTTTTGTGCACACAGGAAAAAAAAAAACTACTTAATTCAACATTTCTTCTCTTCCGTGTCAGTCTTTGACGTGCGTTCACATAAGTAAGACTGGGCAAAAAATGTCCTCCTCTCAGTTGAAATCTTCAGAGTTATTTACGAAGACATATTTATGTACAGCGTAGGTCATCTTTTGCTTGTAAACAAGGCACACATTAGCACCACTGGCACTAAAGCCAAAGTAGATTTATTTAAAAATACTGTGAATTTTTCCTTTGCATTGTATCAACAATTTTTTTTTTGTTATTTACTGCAGATACATAAATCTATAATAATTATAATTTTTTTTTTTTTTTTTATCCCTTACTGTTTTAAGCTCGGGCTGTCAAAGGAATAAAGTAAATGTGGTTAATTTTTTGTTTTTTATTTCTGACTTGACATATTGCATTAAACTCAATTTCTCCAGTTGTCATGGACTCTCTAGCACCCCCATATGGCCCACATGTTTTTGATGTCCATAGGTGTGGATAAAAACCCTTGTTTGACACTAATGGTTTGGGATTGTCATGTTCTTGTGGAGCTATCAGCCAGTCAATGTTTTCAAGATGTAATTTTTCTGCTGCTCCAGAGTAATTAGTCACATGGCAATTATAATTATGTCAAAGATGATTAGCTCCACATTTTTTGTATCACAAAGATTGCCTATTTTGGAGTCTTGTGTCAGCTGAACAGCTGCCATTAATAGGATAGTTCACAAAAAAAACATGATTTACTCACCTTCAAGCCATTCTAGGTGTATATGACTTTAGGTGTATAATACAATCTGAGCTATATTAAAATAAAAAATACGAATTTCCTGGCTCTTCCAAGCTTTACAATGGTCATGAATGGCTGTTGAGAATTTGAAGTCCAGTGAAGTGTATCTATCCATTATAAAAAGTACTCCACATGGCTCTGTGGGTTAATAAAGGTCTTTCCCCAGGTAGACCTAGTGAAAATCATTTGGGAGAGGGTTGAAACTTTACTGGCTATGGGCCAGCAAATGATGGGTTTGATGTTGGGACTGAACCCTGTTCTTTGTTTGAACTTTCTTGACTTGTGATTAAATCCTCTGTTAGCAGAATTTTGCCTGTATCTGTATCTTTCCCCTTTTATCAGTATTCCATTATTGCAAAAAAAAAAAAAAAAACACCTTTCCTGCAATTTGTGGTTTTCACTTACTTTGTCTTTTTTTCTTTCCTTTTCAGTGAAAAAGGCCAAGCTACAAGGACCTCCAGGTAATGGACTGTTTGCGTCATGCATGAAACAGTTGTGGCTCCACAATTACCCTAGACTCAAAGAGGAAAAAATAACACATCATTCAGTCAATTGTCATTCACATGAGTGTTTGGTGCTAAAATGAGGTGCTTGAATCAGACTCATGCTGCGGCCCAGTTTGGCTTGGACTGGAAAGACGGAGTGAACTGGTTTATTTGTTAGCCAGCAGGCAAGCACTAGACTGTCAGGGGGTTTTCACTCTACTATAACACATATTACACTCTTTACCCAGGAGAGACACAAACACACAGGCATGTAAGAGTATATCTTTTAATGACTGAAACTTAGAATTAGAACAAGCTTAATAGAAGAGCAATGAATTAATATTATGCGAAAAATAGGGATGATTGTTTTCTGCTTATCAGACTCTTCAAATATTTTGCATGGTCATTTGACATATGACATAAAATATTCTAACCACCTATTATTTGCTTGTGTTTTTCTCATTTCCAAAGTCACTTTGGATAAAAATTCCTGATAAAATGTTTGAAAGCAAATGTTTAAGGTGGTGATATTGAAAGGCTGGTAGAATAGGTATAGATTGTGAGGACAAATTTACAGTAAATAAATCTATGGGCACATGAGTATCTTTCAGTCCAACCGATGAATCTATTTGTGAAGCTAATGAGCTAGTGTTTTTGTCTCTGTCTGGCATTCTGTGTTCTTATTGACTGTGTCTGGATGTTCTCATGCTATGTGTCACCCACACCATGAATGTCTACTTCTACTTTATCCTGCATCATCCATCCTTATGCTAATTTCCTTAAAGGTGAACTCTGTGTTGGAATATGCATACTTCCATACTATGTAGTATGGGAAAAACAGTACGCCAAACATGTTGAATGTCGGATTTAGTATTTGAAAAACAGTAGGGCAAAGTATCCGGATGACCAGTTATTTCTAAATTGCGTATTTGATGGACACTTTACTATCCCATGAAGCCACGGGAGAGGATTGTGAATAGCAGTGATTTGCCGATAAAATAATCTAAAAGCATTTAAAGAGTTTTTGACAGAGCCCTTGTTATGCTTGTCTGATATTAATTTTAAGTTTTAAAGTTAGCTATAAGATAGCGTGTTTCAAAACAATGACAAAATTGCATTTACAAGATATAAGCATTCAAAACTTACAGTCTCTAACTTCCGCCAATATGGATCAACAATTTTGAAGACATTACCCTGCACTTCAGCTTCTCATCAAACTTTCAGTCCAATCAAATGCTCTCTAAAATCCGAAGTGTCCCACCCCCTACACTAATACTACAGTATTTTCTGTATGGTGAATGGCACGTAGTGTAATAAATGGAAAATAGGGAACGATTCAGACAGTGTAAATATGCTTTCCTTTGGGACAAAAGAAGTCTGGTTTCAGACTTTTTTACACAAACTGTCGCAGCGTGAATGCAGTCTGCTCCGGTCCAGAGACGTGATAGCAAGGAGTGGATCATATCACGAGTTGGCGCCGATCATAAAATGTATTGGACCCATTTGAATTCTACAGTCGTGGCCAAAAGTTTTGAGAATTACATAAATATTGGAAATTGGAAAAGTTGCTGCTTGAGTTTTTATAATAGCAATTTGCATATACTCCAGAATGTTATGAAGAGTGATCAGATGAATTGCATAGTCCTTCTTTGCCATGAAAATTAACTTAATCCTGAAAAAAACTTTCCACTGCATTTCATTGCTGTCATTAAAGGACCTGCTGAGATCATTTCAGTAATCGTCTTGTTAACTCAGGTGAGAATGTTGACGAGCACAAAGCTGGAGATCATTATGTCAGGCTGATTGGGTTAGAATGGCAGACTTGACATGTTAAAAGGAGGGTGATGCTTGAAATCATTGTTCTTCCATTGTTAACCATGGTGACCTGCAAAGAAACGCGTGCAGCCATCATTGCGTTGCATAAAAATGGCTTCACAGGCAAGAATATTGTAGCTACTAAGATTGCACCTAAATCAACAATTTATAGGATCATCAAGAACTTCAAGGAAAGAGGTTCAATTCTTGTTAAGAAGGCTTCAGGGCGTCCAAGAAAGTCCAGCAAGCGCCAGGATCGTCTCCTAAAGAGGATTCAGCTGCGGGATCGGAGTGCCACCAGTGCAGAGCTTGCTCAGGAATGGCAGCAGGCAGGTGTGAGCGCATCTGCACGCACAGTGAGGCCAAGACTTTTGGAAGATGGCCTGGTGACAAGAAGGGCAGCAAAGAAGCCACTTCTCTCCAAAAAAACATCAGGGACAGATTGATCTTCTGCAAAAAGTATGGCGAATGGACTGCTGAGGACTGGGGCAAAGTCATATTCTCAGATGAAGCCTCTTTCCGATTGTTTGGGGCATCTGGAAAAAGGTTTGTCCGGAGAAGAACAGGTGAGCGCTACCATCAGTCCTGTGTCATGCCAACATTAAAGCATCCTGAGACCATTCATGTGTGGGGTTGCTTCTCATCCAAGGGAGTGGGCTCACTCACAAGTTTGCCCAAAAACACAGCCATGAATAAAGAATGGTACCAAAACACCGTCCAACAGCAACTTCTTCCAACAATCCAACAAAAGTTTGGTGAAGAACAATGCATTTTCCAGCATGATGGAGCACCGTGCCATAAGGCAAAAGTGATAACTAAGTGGCTCGGGGACCAAAACGTTGAAATTTTGGGTCCATGGCCTGGAAACTCCCCAGATCTTAATCCCATTGAGAACTTGTGGTCAATCCTCAAGAGGCGGGTGGACAAACAAAAACCCACTAATTCTGACAAAGTCCAAGAATTGATTATGAAAGAATGGGTTGCTATCAGTCAGGATTTGGCCCAGAAGTTGATTGAGAGCATGCCCAGTCGAATTGCAGAGGTCCTGAAAAAGAAGGGCCAACACTGCAAATACTGATTCTTTGCATAAATGTCATGTAATTGTCGATAAAAGCCTTTGAAATGTATGAAGTGCTTGTAATTATATTTCAGTACATCACAGAAACAACTGAAACAAAGATCTAAAAGCAGTTTAGCAGCAAACTTTGTGAAAACTAATATTTGTGTCATTCTCAAAACTTTTGGCCATGACTGTACACAAAATGGTATATTTTATAGCAATATAGATGCAATTGTGGCTGTCATACACTGTCAAATGTGGCTTTACTGAGCTCAACGGCTCTAGCCCAAGCTGTGATATAAATGAAACAGCTTAAAAAGGGGCCACTGCGTCCCTGTTTTCCTCTTTCAGTTTAAATTACGTCAACACATAAAATAACGCTGCCTATTTCAAAGCACAATAGTGGACCTTTAAATGTGAACTCTGTGTTGGAATATGCTTAATTCCATAAAGTATAGTATGTGAAAAACAGTACGCCAAAAGTGTTGTATGTCCGATTTAGTATTTAAAAAACAGTAGGGGAAAGTATCCGGATGAAAATTTATTTCGTATTCGATGGACACTTTAGTATTCCATGAAGCCACGCAACTGATGGTAGTATGTCATGTGACTAGGGGTAGACCGATGTTCGGCACCAATATAAAGCATTTTTGTGTTTATCGTATCAGTCATTTTCAAAACCGATTTGCCGATGAAATAATTGAAAAACATTTAAAGAGTTTTTGTCAGACCCTTGTTATTCTTAATTTTGACATTTATTTTCATTTATACACCAGACATATTGGTCCAAAACATTGATTATCAGACCACTTGATTTGTAGTAATCGGTATCTGCATCGGCCCAGAAAAACACACATTGGTCGATCTTTACATGTGAACAGTAGCTGCGTTTCCATTACCCTTCAAACTGCACAAATTAAAATTGCATATTGAAAATATGCCTAATGGAAAGACATCAATTTGCAAAAACTTCCATATATTGCATAAAAGTTTGGCTTTTTCGAATTTACAGGTCACCTTGCGTACATAAAGTCACATGATCTTTAATGTACTATAACCTTAAAAAAACACCTCACATGTGGACGCAAGTGCCATTAAAGCTGGGATTACCCCTTATTTACACTGCACAAGTATCAAGGCCTCTCTAGTCAATGCTTGTTTATACCAGGTGCCCCACGGCTTGTTTCAGTTTCAGAAGCATGCCAGAAGCGGCTCTCCACACTGCTTTTGTAAAGATAGATGCCTACATCTCCAACAATTAAAATTATGGCTAGTGCGGTGGCTTCAACATACATAAGCCTACCAGCATCCATCTCCATGATTTATTGCAAGTTTTTAGTCGCATAACTGTTAATAAAAAAGTGTCATTTCGCAACAGTTTTGCGCATATGTAGTATGTCTGAATTTCATCCATACTACCCATATTCATACTATATAGAACATACTTTCCTAAGAGTCGCAAAGTAAGTTTCAAACCAAATGTAGTACAAGTGAGTATGCTATTTCGGACACAGCTGAAGTTGCGTAATACTTACAGCATCAGAAAGAATTGTTTGCTTGAACATCCTGAACATAACTCAATTAATCAACTCTAACAATGGCATGAGTTTGGGGCAGAGCTACCTGTCTAGCCATTGGCAGATGGGGAGTATAAATACTTGTTTGAGGACAGTCTGTGTTTCTCTTTGGTGCTGTTAGAAATTACATGCTTCATTCATCTGAATGTGTATATATATACTTTATGTATGCATATATGGTGTGTTTCAATTACCGGATGAGAACATCATAACTGCATAATTCATGATCTCTTGATTGACCTCATGGAGTGTGACTATTCCATAAATGAGACTAAGATCACTGAGAGAGAGTGGGCCCGCAGCAGCAGAGCATCAGTCTGTGTCTGACTCCCAAATGAACAGAGGTCTGTCTGAGTGACAGAGAAGCCCATAGAAATCTAATCTATTGCTAATAACAGAAAAAGCCTTTTCAGGCTCTTCTCAGAATGTCCCACCCACAGCACAGAATTCAATACTGTGCTAGAATCAAATGCAGTTTGACTCCTAATAAGATTCTATTATCTTTGCCGCAGAGGGATTCTTATTGAAAAGTGAAAGTGGCTCAGTTTAGTTTAACAGCTGGTGATGCTTAATTGCATCAAATGAGGAAGCGTATTATTGAGACAGGGTGTCTAAATTTCTGTTTCTGGTCTTCTAACCTCTTCTAAACATGCATTTGTTTTTCGCCTGAAGATATTTACATTGATGGCTTGCATAATGTATATCATGATGTGCACACTGCCATTCAAATGTTAGAAGTCGGATTTCTAAGATTATTATTATGATTATTAAAGAAGTCTCTTATACTTGCCTATGCATTTATTTGACCAAATATACAGTATAACAGTGAAATATTATTCCAATTTAAAATATTAAAATGTGTTCTAATATTTCTAACATTCTAATATGTTGATTTGGTTTTTATTATTGAAAACAGTTGTTTCTTATTTTTGTGAAAACTATGCTTTTTCAGGACTATTTGTTAAATAGAATAGAAAAGAAGCATTTTTTATTTATTTGAACTTTTGTTTCATTATAAATATCTTTTTTTTTTCAGTTTACTTTATCCTTGCTGAATAAATGTCTTTCTTTCAAATAAAATAAAAAATCTTGCTGACCCCAAAGTCATTAAATAAGATTTGATTAACTGGTGCTCAATAATATGGACTAGCTTTATTGCTTGTACTTAGGTGTCTGTGTTTTTATTTTTAACATCACACGTGGGAGTATTTCTCCAAATAGCTCATAAATGTCAGCTGTACAGGACCAGGCGTGTGTGAATATGACTTATTTATTTTCGTAAGTCATCAAAAATTAAATATTCATCAGGTTAGGCATCCCTGGGAGCCCCTTTGCACTCTGGGACAGTTAGAGAGAGGGAGAGCATATAAAATATTCTTGTGAAAGGAAGTGGGTACAGATGTACCCACGAAAGAGTGAAAGAGTCTGACGTACATATGAGTAATTAGAGATTCAGAATGATATGAATATTTGATCATTCCCCTGCTTCACCCTAGGCCCGGATACGAACATTAATCACAAAAATCACACCTCGTTTCTATATTTCCATTTAATGCGGAGATATTTTTTCCTTCAAACGTGTTTCAGCTGTTCCTTAGGACTGAATGTTGCATGGTCCGAAAATTTGAACGCAAATGTTTAAACTTTTCTGTTGCTTTTGGTTTTTGAAACAATAGATTTCAGTGCATATTTCCTTCCTGTACCTGAATCCTCAGTTTTTAATTTTGTGAAATGTAGATTTCAAGGTGGACAGCAAAATAATTTTTTTGATTTTTAAAAAGATTAAGTGATTCTGTTTAAAAATATATTTAAAAATTACAGAAACTATGAACAAAATTATTTGTTGCACATCAATGCACATGCTTGTTATTTTCATTTTACTTCTTTGTTGGGAGTCTTTCTACTGTAAGTGATGGCCACCAATTTTGATGCAAAAACATTTGGGCCATCAAGGTTAAGAGGGCCATTTAAGCTTGATTGTAGGGTGCTCAGTGGGTTTACATTTTCATTACAATGGTTCTTAATCAAAGGGACATTTCTTTAGATTATAAAGTGGTTTTGGCGGATGCTACACTTCCTCACTACAGTTCCTCACTAAATCTAAAATATTATTGTGACAATATCTGTATTATTTGTTACAGCAGTTAACATGCTAACTGTTCTTTTCAGCTGGGATGGGTTTGTTTTTTGGTTTGGGATTTTTGAGGACATAAGAAAAATGTGACCCTGGACCACAAAACCTCATTTATACATCACTGGAAGCTGAATAAATAAGCTTTCCATTGATGTGTGTTTTTATGATAAGACAATATTTGGCCAAGATAGAACTATCTGAAAATCTGAGGGTGCAAAAAACCTAAATACTGAGAAAATTGCCTTTAAACTTGTCCAAATGAAGTTGTCAACAATGCATATTACTAATCAAAAAATAAGTTTTGATATATTTACAGTAGTGATTTTACAATAAATGTTCACAAACAATGTATTTTTGGCTATTGCTAGTTTGCTACAAATATACCCCAGCGACTTAAGACTGGTTCGTGCTCCAGGGTCACAAATATTAAGTGGACAAAACATGGCTCAAGCTTCTTCTGACTTAAACCAGCCATTAACTACACCTATTTTGCTTTCTGTTCTTTGTGTACCTGTTAACTTTTGATCTAAAGGGCTTTGTATCTAACTTGGCAAGGTCAGAGATATATTGTTATGAGAATCCAGTAATATTTGCTCTACCATTTCAGCTGAATCCCTTCTAACCCTTTAACAATGACAGACCCACACACACATACGGAACCAGCCCGGCTCTTACAAAGAATCAATTGCCCTTCACCGACTTTTTCTATCTTCTCCAGCTCTATCCTTCCATCTCTCTCTCATTCAGCCCCAATTCTGCTCTTCATTACGGTGGTCATATCAAGAGCGGGCCGTAGAAGCTGTGTCCCTCTCTGCAAGCTTTGGGATAAGGAGATTACACTGAGGGTCTTGCAGCCTGTCTGCAGAGAGAAATTGAAGGAATTCTCATTAAACTAGCATTACCTCTTGAGAAAAGCTGTCTAGTTCTCACCTAGACAAACACATGGCATTTGACCTTCCAGGATTACATTAGCACTAATGTATGCATACACACTCAGAGGACAGTTTTATTGCTCAACTGTTGCTCTTTTAAATCTCAGGCGATTTAGAGTTCACATTTGTGGTTCATTTTAAGTATCACTTGTCTCAGACAGATCAGAAACCCAGTTCTCCTGGATTTACTTAGATAGAAAATATATTTTTAAAAAGGGACCGTTGTTTATATGCAGTTAGACAATAAAATGAATGTGGATCGCATAGCCCAGATAGTTTGTTCTTGGGAAAAAAAAAAATTGAAATATTTTTGTAATTTGGCAAATTAGAGTACTATTTAGATTTCTTATAAAACTGTAATAGTTGTGGTCAAGTGATTTAATGTATTTTTGATCAATTTCCTTATTTTTGATAATACTGATTTTTTTTTTTTTTGGATTACAGAACTGAATCAGGAAGAATATTACTGATTACAGATTTATTTTGTTTTTAAGTTCAAATTATTTTTTTTTAAATTGATTCATTTTACTATTCAAGTTACTAGTAAAGTAACTCATTTTTTATGTACAAGAAAATATCTGAGTTACTTTTTCAAATAAATAATTCCAGTTACTTTGTTTTCCCATGTGTTGACACTTCTGAAGCTTATTCCTTTTTTATTGTCAGTGTGAAAGGGTCTTTACACTTGACAAAAATATATTTTTATACTTGAATAAAAACTTTTAGGTGACAAAATGTAACGCAAAAGCAATGTAATGCATTACTTTCCATAAAAAGTACACATGTAGCGCAATTATTTACTTTTTTCATGGAATTACATTACATTACAAAACTGTAATGCATTACTTTTAAAAGTAACTTTCCCCAACACTGCATATTGATATATAGGCATATTGATTTTCATGTTGTTTTATTGTAAACTATATTGCATATAAAGCATCAAATTGTAGTCCATGGGTGTGTTCACACTTGTAATTCGATTTTTTTGGTTTATTTGGTCCGGAACAAAAAGGAAAATTATACATTTGGTCCTGGTCCGCTTAGTGTTCACACTTTCATGTTTGCCAGCGAACCTAAAGATACCGAACCTAAAGCCATAGCGATACATTCACAACCTGATTGGTCGGGTTGAATGATGTATATTTCCAGGTGGAACTCACAGAACACTTCAAACAAAAGGAAAAGATGCGTTCGACTTAAATCGCTCATTGTTGTGTGTATATAATTTTATGTCCATCACCTGCAAACTCACAAAGGGCTCATTAAAGGCACTTTACCTCCTCGTTGCTCCATGTTTGCCCTCTGCTCATTTTGTTTTATATACACCGCTTGTTCGCATAACATCACGTTTTGTCATTACTTTCAGTTTTTTGATTCGTTTAGAAGTATTTGCTCCTTGTTGTGTTCATATTTCATTCGAACCGCACCAGAGTTAGTTTGGAAGTGGACCGAGTCCCATCTTTTTAGCTGTCTCGGTCCGCTTGTTTGGTGCGCACCAGGGTTTGGATGGCAGCGTTCACACTTACTCAGATGATCCGCATTAACGGAGAAATTGCACCAATTCATTTTAATCAAACCAAACATGACAAGTGTGAACACACCCCCATATGACTTGAGGATGAGTAAATGGTGATGCAAATGTAATTTTATGGTGATCTGTTACTTGAAGCAAAGCTCTCCATTTCTTATCCTACTGCTGACTGGGAGAAACAATTGCACTTGACAGAGATCTCTGTATTTTTGGGCGCTCCCTGTCTTTTTCTTTCTCTGTATTTCTCAAGACTGACAGTTGAGGTAAATTGCACCTGGGTAAGTGAAAGGTAGAGTATGGGAGGAAATAGAGATAGTTTTAAGGAAGGAGAATTGCAGAGTTAGGATCATGACTGTACTATTTGTTAGCTGTGCCAGATAATATTGGGTGGAAAGATTGAGACATCCTCTTCAGTGAAGGGCACATTTTCTCTGGGGCTTTCTACAGGATTCATTAGACACCGGACTGTTGAAATAAATCAAGAGTGAAGGACAGAAAGCCTTTCTTCAAGAGGTGGTCAGTGGACACCTCTTATATTCAGGTGATTTTATTGAGAAAAATCTCCTTGCAGGACTGTACAAAATGCAGGCTTTATTCCTGTGAGAGCTTCTCAGGCCAAACGCCTTGATTGGATGAATAATGCCACTGTAAATAGAAATGTCATTGAGCAATCGTCTGCTGATTAATTTCCGCAGATGAGAAGTTCAGCCCATGCTGATATTTATGAGCTAAATTTAGGGTAATCACAGGGTCATGAAAGCATTGTTTTTTTTTAGAAATAATATTCTCTGGAAACAAATGGTGTTTTCTGAAATGAAATCTGAAATGAGTACTGTTTGAAATAATCCCTTTTTTGTCCAATTTAATAATGCTGCCTCCCTGCCTCTTATTCTTTCTTTTTGCTTCTTTTTGCCATTTTCTTTAAAAAATCACCCCTGTGAAAATGAGGCTTGCTGTCTTTGTTAGTTTGGTAATCTGTTTTGACGTCTTCATAAGAACATGCACTTCAGTACATAGAGTCCTGGGTCAAATTGGATTTACTTTTATTTTGCTCAGTCTTAACAAACCAAGCTGGTTTCAAATGTTTATTGTAGACTGGAACACATATGTATTAGTTCAAAATATGCTTTTTTTATGTGCAGTTGAGGTCAAAAGTTTACATACACCTTGCAGACTCTTGCAGACCTTGCAAAATCGGGGATCATACAAAGGGATAATACAAAATGCATGTTATTTTTTTATTTAGTACTGACCTGAATAAGATATTTAACATAAGATATGTTTACATATAGTCCACAAAAATAATAGTTGAATTTAAGTGACCCAGTTAAAAAGTTGACACATGTTTGATTCTTAATACTTAGTTACTTGAATGATCCGCAGCTGTGTTTTTTTTGTTTTTGTTTTTTGTTTAGTGATAGTTGTTCATGAGTCCCTTGTTTGTCCTGAACAGTTAAACTGACAGCTGTTCCTCAGGTCCCACAAATTCATTTTTGTGTATTTGAACCCTTTCCAGCAATGACTATATGATTTTAAGATCCATCTTTTTATACTAAGGACAACTGAAGGACCCATATGCAACTATTACAGAAGGTTCAAACACTCACTGATGCTTCAGAAGGAAAAAGTATGCATTAAGAGCCAGCGGTGTAAACTTTTGAACAAAATGAAGATGTGTATATTTTCCCTATTTTGCCTGAATATAATTTTTTATTATTATTTAGTACTGCCCTTCAGAAGGTACAAGTTTCTCAGAAGACAAAATAAGTTTACCCTGATCTTCTGTAATAGTTGCATATGAGTCCCTGAGTTGTCCTCAGTGTGAAAAGGTGGATCTCACAATGTACAAGTATGTTTTAAATACACAAAAATGCTGAAAAACCAAATAATTTGTAGGACCTGAAGGATTTTTCTAAAGAACAGTGGGCAGTTTAACTGTTCAGGACAAACAAGGATCATTCAGGTAACAACACAGTATTAAGAACCAAGCGAATGTAAATTTTTTTAACAGGCTAATTTTTATAAAATAAACTATTATTTTCTCCTGTGTACTAAATGTAAATGTCTTTTTTGTGAAATATCTTATTCAGGTCAGTACTAAACAAAAAACAACATGCATTTTGTATGATCTCTTTTATTTGGTATTAATATTTTGCAGATTCTGCAAGGTGTATGTAAACTTTTGACCAACTGTAAATGACAATATTATGATTAACTAATTTATAGTAGATTAGGAAGCGGTTCATATAATTGACTCCAGAAGCTGCACAATATGGCATTGTATGAGTATTTGTATCAGTATACGAGTTTTCTACTGCATAATTCAGTAAGAGACATCATTTATATTGAGCCATACAAGTCTTAATACCCAGGGCTCCCTTTAAAGTAATGCTAGACATGTCTAATTTGTGAACATATAAGAGAACTAAAAGAAAGTAGGACAAAGTGTTTTTTTAAAGCAAAGTTTTGTATGTGTAAAAGGATAAATGAGGGTTGGCCCATTTGTGTTTTTTTTTTTTTTGTAAAGTCTGTTTCCCTAAGAAAGAAGGATTGATGGAGCCTTGAATTCCTCAACGTTAACCCACAAGCACAGATGCAGTGAAGCAAAGTCTTATGTACACAACTCATCCGCACCGAAATGACAAAGCAATCTTGTGAAATGTCTGTAAATAAGTAAGAAGTGTACTGTACCATCCCAGAGAACACTGCAGTCCTAAGGGTCTATCAGATGTGCAGAGCGGCAGGTGCTACACCACTTCTTGGAGATTGAACCTAAACTGCAGCTGATGGGTCAGGATACCAGCTGCCTGGCTGCTCACCCATTGTCGATAGTGACCCTGCTTCTTTTTCTAAGGGTACCAGACCAGATACCTTTAGTGCATTTTTCTTTTTGTAGCTTAGTTAAAGTAATATGTCTTTTTGGACTGAGGAAGAAGTTTTGAGTTCTGAAAGTTGCATTACGTTAACATTTCTCTTTTTACATTTCAGAAGATCAAGTGACATTTAACTACAGTAGTTTAAGTTTTATTTAATAATAATTGTACAAGGAAATGCAGCTTTGGAGACATGATAGAAGCACTCCCATTTGTCTTCATATTCATATTCCTCTGTACTTGTAGCTCTCGTGGTGCTCTTGTGGCACTTTATATCTAGGTTTAATTATGCCTGCTTGTTTTGACCTCTGACAGCCTATTTCAACCTGTCTGTGTCGCTGCACATAATAACTATTGCATTTACATAAAACCATGAATATTTAACACACACACTTAGAGGAAGATGTCACATCTCAATTTTCCATTACAATACTTGTCAGTTTGCCATGACATCACATGAGTTGGTTTGTTTAATATATAAAACCATGGATTCCTCAACTAAGTTCTCTATTCCTTTGCTTGATCATGTTTCATGAAGATATTTTGTACATTTCGTTCCGTAAATATATCAAAACTTAATTTTTGATTAGTAATATGCATTGCTAAGAGCTTTGTTTGGACAACTTTAAAGATGATTTTCTCAGTATTTTGATATTTTGCACCGTCAGATTCCACATTTTAAAATAGTTGTGTCTTGGCCAAATATTGTCCTATCCAAACAAACCATACATTAGTGGAAAGCTTATTTATGATGTATAAATCTCAATTTCAAAATTATTATGATTGGTTTTGTGGTCCAAGGTCACAAATATCTTCATTTTGTTGAAAGAAAGTCATACAAGTTTAGAATAAAACAAGGATGAGTAAATAATGACAGAATTTTAATTTAAGAGTGAACTATATGAAATTCATAGACTTAAATCTTCTAACCTGTTTACTTGTTTGTTGTTTTTTTGTTTTTTTTTTGCAGACAAGTTTAATGTGTATGTCACGCTGAAGGTCCAGAATGTTAAAAGCACAACCATCACAGTGCGAGGAGATCAGCCCTGCTGGGAACAGGATTTCATGTTGTGAGTATTGCCGTTTTTGTCATATGTTTCCATGCTTTTGGAAATGTCTCTACCACTGTAACACTCAAATGCGTGCCTAATGAAAGGGTTTGCTGAAGGACTTTAAAAACACTCAAAACTACTTTGCTGTGGAAAATGGAAGATTGTTTATGAGCACAGCAAACCGGATGTGCAAATGTATTCTTCGAACAAGAAATCATTGTTTTTTTTTTTTTTATAGATAAACAGCAATATTTATTTTAGGATAAAGTGTAAAATGTTTTATTTTATAAAAGTTAGACCTGTTATGTTCTGTATATCTTTTTTTTGGCTTTAAATTACGCACACACACCCTTCAGTTTCTCCTACCTTTGACCCTCTTGTCTTGTAATGGCAAATGTTAAATAGCTTTTTGATGGGCTCTCAGGAGGTTTTGTGCGCCCTAGAAATTGTCCCCGATTTTCAGATCGTTCCAGAGAGGATTTTGGCAATTCTTCAGGAAGAATTCTGAGAATCAGCTGCTGTTACAGTGATTACCAGAGAGAGAGAGCAGGACTGGGAGTTCACAAAATACAAGGACTGACATTTAAAGTTTTTCTATTCAAAAAGCACATTTGTTCATTCATCTCCAGAGATAGCCGGGTAACTTTCTTATTTTTTTCCCCAATATTGTCAGTAATCTCATCTAAATAGTGTTGAAAGTAACATAATATTTAGACATTATTAGAGATTACTTTTCACATTTAACTTGAGTGATAACGAGAGAAGGGTTCATGTCAGTCTGTTTCTCATACAAATCTATTGAAGCCAGAAGCACATGTATACTGTTGCATACTTTTTTAAAGATTGAAAGCCTCAGTACCCATTTATTGTAACTGCATTTCAAATATTGAACTTAAGAAAGAAAGTCACTAGTGTTTTGGGACAACTTGAAGAAATATTACGTAAAATTGCCAATAGTTTGATGTTACCTGGACCACAAAACCACTCATAGGCATCAGTATTTTTATTGAACTTAATAAATAAGCTTTCCATTGATGCATGGTTTGTTAGGGTAGAACAATATTTGGCTGAGATACAACTATCTGAAACGCTGGAATCTAAGGGTGCAAAAAAAGAAAAAGAAATATTGAGAAAATCAGCTTTTAAGTTGTCCAAATGTCCTTCTTAACAATGCATTTTACTACTCAGAAATTAAGTTTTGATATATTTATGGTAGGAAATTTACTAAAAATCTTCATGGAACATAATCTTTACTTAATATCTTAATGATTTTTGGCATAAAAAGAAAAATCTATAATTTGGCCCCATATCATGTACTGTTGGCTATTGCTACAAATATACCCGTGCCAATATACCCAAATATATGGTCAGTAAGAATGCAGTAAATTGATCAAAAGTGACCGTAAAGACAGTTATAACAACAAACATATTTATGTTTCAAAGGATTTATATTTTAAAGAAATTGTTCTTTTCAACATTCTATTTAAAAGTGTGCCTCTGAACATTCTATTCAAAGAATCTTGAAAAAAATGCATCACTGATTCCAAAACAGTATTAGGGGCCGTTCACATGTCGCGCCTAAAAACGCGTGGAAAACGCTAGGCGCGCTGCTTTCTTCCTTGTCAACAAAGCGCTCGGGCGCTTGCGCTCCGGAAGCGTCTGCCGTTTCTAAGCAACCATCAGCTGCGCTCTAGCTCCAAGCTGCGGTGCGCTTGCGACATTCTGAAAAGTTGAGATGTTTATATCTCGATGCGGCGCGGACGCGCCCGGAAAAAACGAGCGCGTCGCACTGCGTGCGCGTCGCAACCGCGTCGCTTCCAAAGTGCGCGCGCAAGCCGCGCGTCTCCATTTGAAATAACGAACTTGCGCGCGCAAAAGACGCTTCATGTGAACGGCCCCTTAAGCAGCACAACTGTTTTCAACGCTGATAATAAGAAATGTTTCTTAAGCAGCAAATCAGCATATTAGAATGATTTATGAAGGATCATTAGACACAAAACAATGTATTATAATAAAGCAATGCAGGTGTTTTGTATTTGAATGTTAAAGTGAACATAATATTTCCATAACATTTTCTCCTGACATCAGAGCCACTCAGGATGTAGTGGATTAGTTTAGTTTTTTAAAGTAGTGTGCCCCCAAATACCAAATACCAAAAAATAGAAGAGAGGGGTGGAGTGAGCAGTAGCTAATTATCATTTAAAGAGGCATGCGCCGAAACGGGTCGCTGTGAAAAGAGCTGGTTTTGACAAGGGAAAAAGGGTGTTGTTTTACCTGACAATTGGGGAATTTTAAAGTTTTTTGCAGATTTCATAGGCAAGTGAAAAATCTTGCCAAACCCAAACTTGTCAATTCCCCAAATGTTCACACAGGTGTCCAAACAGAATATCCCCAGGTTTATCACAATAACTCTGAATATGTTCTAATATGTTCTATGTACTAAGCAACTGTCTACACAATGTCAGCTACTCTGTCTGGCTGTGTCGGTCAGAAAGCATGAAATAAAAAGCAATGTGCCTTTTATCGCTTTGAGAAAGTGTTGTATAATTATAGGGATAGTGTGTTAGGATTCTAGGCCAGTGGCTCAGCTTTGTGTGTGTGTTCTATTCAGACGGAGATCCTCTGTGCCTGGATTATTGTCCTGCTGCTCAGCACTGACGAATGATCGGCAGGTTAAAATCCACACATATAAAACACACTTTCACTAAGGGATTGAAGCGGCATTGTGTGTAGAGGATAGAAGGACAAAAGTGAATGTATTAAAGAAAGAGAAAGATATTGATAGCAAGAATCTAGGAGAAGGTTTTAGATGAGTAAATGTGAAAGGCCCTTTAGTGTGACACATTATGCAGAAAACTGTCGCACTATCATATTTAGAGCGGATGCAATTGTTACGGAAGCAGACCAAACAAGAGAGGTAAGTGATCAATATAACAATGTTTATTATCAGCAGAGCGTTGTGGATAAGATGACGTGCAGAACCGGGTAAGTATAACAGTCCAAGTATGATATTCGTTGACTAGAGATGAATACTGAATACAGATCCTTTTCCTTTCCAGGAACGACGGGAGGAGGACTCCGACCCACACACACACACACACACCGTTGGTGATCGACGAACAGGCTTATGGCTGACCACAGCTGACTGGAACAGAGAACAGACTTCGTACTGGAATAGACGAGACAAGAGGTAAGTTTCAACAGGTAAATAGCGAGGTAAGTATGTCTTTGAGGTTTGTGAACTCGACAGAGAAACACAATGAGTCCGCTTCGTGCAAACGAGCCCGGACACTGAGTGAGGTGTGTGGTGTGCTTATATGTGGTGCTGGTGATTGGATTCAGGTGCGTATGATTAGTAATCAGGTGACTGTGATCGTTGAGTGAGTGAGGGAGTAGAACCTGGCCAATCCGTGACATTACCCCCCTCCCCAGGGCCCGCTCCTGAGGGCCGAGGCCTCCGACGTCGTGGTGGTCTACCTCGTCCTCGAGGGGCTGGACATTCAGGATGGTTACGATGGAATTCCTCCATGAGGGCTGGATCTAGAATGTCAACTCTGGGTACCCATGACCTCTCCTCTGGCCCGTAGCCTTCCCAGTCGACGAGATATTCCAGATTACCACCACGACGTCGGGACAGAAGGATTTCTCGGACCGAGTAGATGGATCCCTCTTCCAGGACCAAGGGGGGAGGGGGTTCCTCTTCCTGACCAGGTTCTGTGGAGGGAATCACAGGTGGGTGAAAGGGTTTGAGTAATGAGACGTGAAATGTGGGGTGGATACGGTACTGTGGTGGTAATTGGAGTCTGTAGGTGACGGGGTTGACCTGTTCCACGATGGTGAAGGGGCCAACAAACCTGGGACTCAATTTCTTCGAGGGCAGGCGCAGACGGATGTCTCTTGTGGAGAGCCAGACTTTTTGCCCAGGAGTGTATGTGGGACCCGGAATCCTCTTCTTATCGGCAGTGGACTTGGTTCTGCGCACTGCCCTTTGAAGATGATGGTGAGCCTCGTCCCAGACTCTCTCGCTCTCCCGGAACCAGTAATCCACTGCGGGCACCTGTGATGGTTCGCCATTCCAGGGGAAGAGAGGTGGTTGGAAGCCGAGCACACACTGGAATGGCGTGAGTCCTGTGGTGGGTTGCCGCAGTGAATTTTGGGCGTATTCTGCCCAACCCAGGAACTGGTTCCAGGAGTCCTGGTGACCATGACAGAATGTCCGGAGGAACCGCCCCACCTCCTGGATTTTCCTCTCCGTCTGCCCGTTGGTCTCAGGGTGGTATCCAGAGGAGAGGCTAACGGTCACACCTAGGAGTTTGAGAAAAGACTTCCACACCCGTGAAATAAACTGTGGACCCCTGTCTGAGACGATGTCTTCCGGAATGCCATAGTACCTAAAGACTTTGTTGAAGAGCAGTTCGGCAGACTCTAAGGCTGTGGGAAGACCTTTCAGAGGTATCAGTCGGCAGAATTTTGAAAATCGATCAACTATAACAAAGATGCAGGTGTTACCGTCAGATGAGGGGAGATCTGTCATGAAGTCAACTCCTAGGTGTGACCAGGGGCGGTTCGGCACAGGCAAGGGATGGAGTTTCCCAGCAGGCAGATGACGTGGACTCTTGGACATTGCGCACTCCTTACATCCTTGGACATACCTCCTCACATCCCTTGCCATGTGCGGCCACCAGAAGCGGTCCGTCAGCAGCGAGAGAGTGTTGTTGGCCCCTGGATGCCCAGTGCCCAGAGAGGTATGTGTTGAATGGATTAGATCTACCCGCTGGGTCCTAGGGATGAATCTGCGACCAGGTGGACAGCCCGGCGGAGATCTGGGTTCCGGAGTGGCGACAGCTGGCGGGTTGGTCCATTCAATGGGTTGAACGATGATGTTTTCGGGGATTATGGTCGTGGGTGTGTCAGGCAAGTCGTGAGAATCATGGATGCGAGACAGAGCATCAGCTCGGGTATTCTTGGATCCTGGCCGGTAGGTTATGGTGAAGTTGAATCGTGAAAAGAACAGGGACCATCTTGCCTGACGGGGACAGAGCCGTTTGGCGTCTCGGAGGTACTGTAGGTTCTTGTGATCTGTTATCACCTGGAACGTGTGGTTGGATCCCTCTAACCAATGTCGCCACTCCTCCAGAGCGAGCTTGATGGCAAGAAGCTCGCGGTTGCCGATGTCATAGTTCCTCTCCGCAGGGCTGAGCTTCCGGGAATAGTAGGCACAGGGATGAAGCAATGGAGGAGTACCGTGATACTGTGACAGAATCCCTCCCACGCCGGTAGTAGAAGCGTCTACCTCTACCACGAAAGGGAGATCAGGGTCAGGATGGGTTAGAAGAGGTGCCTGTGTAAATGCTTCCTTGAGGTTATGGAAGGCTGCGGCCGAGTCAGGGTTCCAGAGTAGGGTTCGTGGTTTTCCTTTGAGTAGACTGGTAAGCGGAGCGGTGATGATGCTGTAGTTCTTGATAAACCGGCGGTAGAAATTGGCGAAACCTAAGAATCGTTGAAGCTCTTTGATAGTGGTGGGTTCTGGCCAGGACACAACTGCAGATACCTTCCTCTCGTCCATACGGACCCCCTTCTGGTCGATGACGTATCCAAGGAAGTGCACTGCTGGTAGGTGAAATGAACATTTCTCCGCCTTGAGATATAGGTGATGATCCCGTAATCTTTGAAGGACCTCCGCAACGTGGAGGCGATGTTCGGCCTCACTCCGGGAGTAAATCAGGATATCGTCTATGTAGACAACGACAAAGTGGTGCAGAAACTCCCGGAGTACCTCGTGAATGAAGTTCTGAAATACGGAGGGGGCGTTGACCAAACCATAGGGCATGACCAAATACTCGTAGTGGCCAGTAGGGGTCACGAAGGCAGTCTTCCACTCGTCCCCCTCACGTATCCTCACGAGGTTGTACGCGCTGCGGAGGTCCAACTTCGTAAACACCCTGGCAGTGCGTAGTTGTTCGAGGGCCGCAGGGACGAGAGGAAGGGGATACCGGAACTTGATGGTGCCTTGATTGAGTATACGGTAATCGATGCATGGCCGCAGCCCTCCATCCTTCTTTGCCACGAAGAAAAAACTGGATGCTGCGGGTGATGTTGATGGTCGGATGTAACCCTGATCGAGAGCCTCCTGTATGTACTCCTCCATTGCCTTGGTCTCCGGAAGCGACAGCGGGTAGATCTTACCTCTGGGCATTGGAGCATCCGGAACTAGGTCAATGGCACAGTCCCATGGCCGATGTGGAGGTAGCTGGGAAGCTCTCTTGGGGCAGAAGACGTCTTGAAACGACGAGTAAATGGCAGGAATCTGGACTGACTGCTTCTCAACAGGACTTTCGACGGAGGTGACGTTGACAGGTAGTATCTTGTGTCTAGGACGTGGAAGATCTGGAAAACATTGGTTGGTACATTCTTTTCCCCATTTTATCACCTCTCCTGTGCCCCAAGAGAGGATGGGATCATGCTTCACCAGCCACGGGCGCCCCAAGATGATGTCCATAGTAGCTCCCTCCAGAACCAGAAACTGAATCTCCTCACGGTGCAAAACTCCAATCTGTAGGATGATGGGTTCACTTTTCCGGTGAATACGGGTCCGTGAGTTTATCCGGTTAGTTATCGGTTGAATCTGGTAGATGGTGGTTGATGCTTGGGTGCGTAGCTGGAGCTGGCGACAGAGGGTGTTGGAGATGAAGTTTCCCGCTGACCCGGAGTCGATGAGGGCTGCGACTGTAACACAGGAAGTGTGGGTGGTTAACTGAACATTGGTAGTCAGAGGATGCATGTTATCCAATTCAGAACGTATTACACTCACCAAAGATCGTATAGGACGCATAGGACAGTTGAGTCGTACGTGTCCCGCAGCCCCACAGTACATGCAAAGACCCCGGGTCAGTCTTCTCTGTCGCTCAGCTGCAGAGATTTTCCCTGATTCCAGGATCATTGGTTCTGGTTCTGGAGGGCTGGCGGATGTAACTGGTCGGAGGAGTGCAGTAGTGACGGACTGGTCTTGGTAGGATCTTAGACGATCTGAACAACGAAGTGACTGCTGAATGAACTTCTCCAATCCCATGGAGTCGTCCAAAGCAGCTAACTGCATCCGGAGATTGGGTTCTAGGCCGAGCCGGTACGTGGTCAGTAACGATCGCTCATTCCATCCGCTGGCAGCGGCCAAAGTTCGGAAACGCAGGGAGTAATCTTGTGTCGTCATACTTCCCTGCTTAAGATGATACAATTGCTCTCCTGCGGATACTTCTGCATCAGAACGTCCGAAAACCTCTTTAAAATGAGCGACGAAAGCCTGGATCGAATGGGTTGCCGGCCCGGCCTGCTGATATAACGTGTCCGCCCATTTAAGAGCTGGTCCGGTAAGCAGAGACGTGATGAAGGCTATTTTCGAAGAATCTGTGGGATAGAGAGCAGGTTGCATTGTGAATATCAATGAACATTGTAACAGGAATCCGCTGCACTCCTCCGCCCCGCCAGAGTAGGGCGCTGGTCGGGCCATGGGACTGGAAGGGACGTTTACGGGAGCCGAAGAAGTGCTGGGTGCCGGTGGTGCGGTGGGATGAGCTGAAGTTGGTGTGGTGGCATGACTAGCCAACAAAACCTTCCTGAGCGAGTCCACCAGCTCTTGAAACGGGTCCCGATTGCTCATGCTGATACTGTGTTGGTCCGGGCTAACTGTTACGGAAGCAGACCAAACAAGAGAGGTAAGTGATCAATATAACAATGTTTATTATCAGCAGAGCGTTGTGGATAAGATGACGTGCAGAACCGGGTAAGTATAACAGTCCAAGTATGATATTCGTTGACTAGAGATGAATACTGAATACAGATCCTTTTCCTTTCCAGGAACGACGGGAGGAGGACTCCGACCCACACACACACACACACACCGTTGGTGATCGACGAACAGGCTTATGGCTGACCACAGCTGACTGGAACAGAGAACAGACTTCGTACTGGAATAGACGAGACAAGAGGTAAGTTTCAACAGGTAAATAGCGAGGTAAGTATGTCTTTGAGGTTTGTGAACTCGACAGAGAAACACAATGAGTCCGCTTCGTGCAAACGAGCCCGGACACTGAGTGAGGTGTGTGGTGTGCTTATATGTGGTGCTGGTGATTGGATTCAGGTGCGTATGATTAGTAATCAGGTGACTGTGATCGTTGAGTGAGTGAGGGAGTAGAACCTGGCCAATCCGTGACAGCAATATCCCAAGCTGTCATTTCTGTGTTTGTGGCTAGACTGTAGTGTTCAGCCATGAGTAGATGGCCGGTTTAAATATGCTTCCCAGATATGACTGGCAAAATTAATTTATCATCTGTCCAGGGACAGGGGCGTCTTCAATAATAGATTAGGTCACAAGTGTTTATGCTGGTTGAATACTTACATGCAAATTCATAGTCACATACGTTTGCCAATATAGAGCCTGCCCTAAAATACATGTTTTCCAATTCTGCTTTCAAACATTTTTATATTTGATTTTATATATTTATTTATTTTATTTCAACAAAGAGCAGTGCCACTTTTTGATTGAATTGCTGTACAGAAAAGAAAATGTTTTCCAGTTTGTTTTTGATTTGAGGTGTTGTTTGACCTGAGGTCATAACAGTACAATAAATCAGTCGATATGGACTAAAATCTGCCCTCTCTTAAGAGGCTTACGTGCCCAAAATAGAGGCTTTGGTGTGACAGCTATTATATACAGATCACAGCTGAAATGTTAGTATTTTATCTATGATGCTTGATTCACTTCGTATAGAAGAATTGCTAATAAATTAATGTAAAAATATATACAAATATTTACTAGTGACGTATGTTTAAGGTCAAAATACGATTAAACACCAAAATGAAAATTGTTGGATTAAACTACAAATTCTTACAGTGGTCATACATAGAAACATGAACATTATGTGAATGAAAAGTGTTTGCGTCACTGTCAGGGCAAATCCTGGTCTTGTGGTTTTGGTACAATACCATCTGATTATATAATGTGAGGATTAGGATTAATAACATCTGGATTGTATTTTAGATAATGATGGACAACAGTATAATGGATGCATTTTTCATTACATCTGTCATTTACATCAACTTCAAATAGACACTGGTTAAACACAGATTGTTGAATTATTGAACATTAATGCACTCCCTATATGAAAGAGAGAGCCATGTAGCAGTATCATGTTTGTTCATATTTAATTTGCTAAGTGAGTGAGAAAGTGTGTTTGTACTCCCATGTTTGTGTGATAGTAGAGTAAGTGTACATTGTCAGGTTTGTGTGTGAGAGAGGGTGTCTTGGGGATAGAGAGGATGAGTGTTGAGCTTTGATCTGCTGTTTAAGAGGTTAAACTGTGACACGTGCTGACCTCACATGCCAGGGATCAGACTAGTAAAGAGACAAATTGATAGCGATAGACATAAAATGAGAAAGAGAGCGATAGACGATGAAACCATCTGTGGGTGCTCTTTTGAATTGCTATTTGAATTGTAGAAAGGAATAGTCATTATAGTAATTCAGTCATTTTGTATGAAGGTACACTACTATTCAGAAGTTTGGGGTCTGTAAGATTTTTTTATGTTTTTAAAAAAGCGTCTTATGCTCACCAATGCGCATACAGTAAAAATAGAAATATTATGAAATAATATTATAAATGAAAAAAACTACAGTATTTTAATATGATTTAAATTTTAATAAAGTATTAAAAAAATGTCAAATTAAAATTTTTCCTAAGATGACAAAGCTGATTTTTCAGCAGCCTGTACTCCAGTTTTCAGTGTCACATGATCTTTCAGAAATCATTCTAATATGCTGATTCAAAGTCAAGAAACATTTCTTCTTATCAATATTGAAAATGTTTATTTGGACAGGTGTTAATGACTTCCTAGATCCACATTTCTGTTTTTATGGAAGCCTGTTCCACTACTGAATAAAAAAACAAAAAAACATTATTTTAAGGTTATTTTTATCCCACAATTCTGACTTTTTTCTCAGAATTGTGTGATACAAACTCGCAATTCTGACTTTTTTTCTCAGAATTGTGAGATATAAACTCGCAATTGCAGTTATGAAGTCCAATTCTCAGGGGAAAAAGACTGTTTTCAGAATTATGAGTTTATATCTCACAATTTTGACTTATTAACTCGCGTTTGTGTGTTATACATTTAGAATTGTGAAATATAAACTTCTGAGCAATAAAGTCAGAAAATAAAAACTTTTTTTTCTTGCAAATGCGAGTTCTGACTTTTTTCTCAGAATTGTGAGATATAAACTTGCATTTGTTGTTATAAGTTACTGTATAGACTTTATATGAGTTATAAAGTCCATTTTGAGGGGAGAAATGTTTTCAGAATGTACATTACGATTCTGACTTAATAAATCCCAATTGCGTGAGAACAAAAGTCACAATTGTGAGATATAAACTCGCAATTATGAGGAAAAAATGTCAGAATTTTGGGTTTGTAATTCGCAGTTCTGAGAAATTCTTTATTTTTTGAAATTGCGAGTTCATGTCTCACAATTCTGACTTTGTAACTCACAATTTCAAGTTTATATATCTCTCAGTTCTGAGAAAAAAAGTCTGAATTGCGAGTTTGAATCACGCAATTCTGAGAAAAAAAGTACAAATTGTGAGATGTAAACTCACAATTGCGATTAAAAGAATTTCTCTCTTTTGAGAAAGAGTCGCAATTACTCTTTTTTTCTTTGTTATATTATTCAGTGGCTTCCATAGGTTTTGGACACAGGTGTATTTTTGGACTCTTTGAATTCAATTTCAGAGATATAGACATGGGATGTGACATGCTATTTGTCTCTGTCACATTCCGTCTGTTTACACCAGTGAAAACAATGTTTCCAAGGACAGCTGTCATTTATTATACACACTATCTTGTGAACACATAGAGTATTTTTGTTTTTTGGTTGGTGGTAAAATAAATAGCCCGAGGTCTTTTCAGTCCATTTTTTTTGCCTTACTGATTTGTCTGTGATGTCTATAGGAGTGTTAGATCATATACTTTCGTAACTACCTTTAATAATGTAATCGTTTTTTACTGACATCCACTAGTAGGGGCTAACTGGGCTATGTTAACTAACCAAACCCTGATGACTTAAGTTCAAGTCTTTAAATGGCAAGATTCACTACCACTTGCAAGATACTTAACTGCTGTATTTCTTTGGATAATACAGTGTTTGCTAAAGCAAGAATGGAATGGAATGGTTGCACTAATGGTTTGCTGCCAGCTTCAAGTGCTTTAGAAAGCACTACGAATCACTAAGAAAGCGAGGGAGAGACAATTATTGTACGGAGAAATTAAAATATTTAGAGGTAGCAGGACTCCTGACAGCCTCAATGTTCTGATCGTAGTGTTCGGAGAGACCTATAATTAATTCCCCCTCCTCTTCTCCCGCCTCTTAATATAATTACTGTGTCTTTATATTGAATATGATTGTGAAGAATTAGTCTGGTTTCTTGGATTTCTGCAAGGAAAATTTCTGCTTGTGTAGTTTAATAATTATTTACCATTAATAATTTAAAATTCTATTTTTATGATCTATACAAAATATTTATGCCCAGCACATTTTCTCTGGTAAAACTATTTTTAGACTCTCCCTACAGGACACTGATGAAGTGTCTTGAACTCACAGAGAGGTGTGGGTGAATTTGGAGATGTCAGAATTGGTGCATTTCTTCATCGTGTTTGTTGATGGACTGATCTCTATTTCTGTATCTCTATCTGTGGCCCAAGTGAGATTAATCGTCTGGACCTGGGTCTGGTTGTGGAGGTGTGGAATAAAGGACTCATCTGGGACACCTTGATAGGAACAGCATGGATCCCACTTAACACCATCTGCCAATCAGATGAGGTAAGTGGGCGCCACCAGCCAATCGGAATGAAGAGAATACGCCCTCAACAGTCACACATCTCAGCTGTCTATCTGGTGAGGCATGAAAGTGCCACTCCCACCTTGTTTCACACAAGACGTTAAGACCATCTGAGTCATGCCCGGAGCTGAGGTGGGTGTGGAATGCAGTGCAAATGGTGAGAATGATGAAAAGGTTGTCTGAATTCCTTCCAACTGGACAGTTATGGAATAAACCCAGGATGCCTGTCGAAGGCAGTCAATTAAAGGAATAGTTCGCCACAAAATTAAAATGTGCTGAAAATTTACTCACCCCCCAGGCCATCCAAGATGTAGATTAGTTTGTTTCCTAATCGAAGCAGAATTGGAGAAATTTAGCATTACATTACTGGTCAATGGATCCAACGTAGTGAATGGGTGCCGTCAGAATGAGAGTTCAAACATCTGATAAAAACATCACTACACAACTCCAGTCCATCACTTAACATCTTGTGAAGCAAAAACCTTGTGTTTGTAAAAAAAACAAATATTGCATTAAGGTGTTTTTAACCTTAAATCTATTGCCTTAAGCTAAAATATGAAAGCCCTATCCATAATATTGCTTTCGTCATTGAAAAAAAGTCGTATCAGGGAGAGAAAAATGGACAGATCAAACACCGTTTACAAACAAAAAAAGTTCAAAACAGTTCTAAACAACTATGTTGGTGAATTTTGATGTGAGAGGACAACAAGGGATAGATTTTTTTTATGGATAATGGACTTGCGGAAAATGCACATACTCTATTAAACGAATACAGTTAAAGTCCACCTGGTGAAAAGACATGCCTTCTGACTGGAAACCTCCAAATGCTCCCCCTCTAAACCATTTGTGTGTGTTTTTTTTTTGCTGCATTACCTTCATGCTGTTGTATCTCTCTCTACACTATATTTTTGAGATAGAGTTAGCATGGCATTTTACAAGTCTCTCTCTTTCTTTAGGAGGGGCCTGGAGAATGGACTTCACTGGATTCTGAGGTTCTGATGAAGGAAGATGAGATATATGGCACTAAAAACCCCACTCCTCACCAAGTGCTGCTGGACACACGCTTTGAGCTCCCTTTTGGTAGTTTACATAATATAATGTAATATACTATATACTATACTATACTATACTAAAACAGTTAAGGGGCAATTTTTTCAATAAATAATAAATAAGCTTTCTAAAGCTGTATTTGGCCAAGACACAACTATTTAAAAATCTGGAATCTGAAGATGCAAAAAATAAAATAAAATAAATAAATAAATAATAATCTAAGGGATTGAGGAAATTGCCTTTAAATTTGTCCAAATTACGTTCTTAGCAATGCATATTAGTAAAAAATTAAATATTCAATTAGTATTCAAAAATTAAGTTTTGATGTATTTACGGTAGGAAATTTACAAAATATCTTCATGAAACATGATCTTTACTTAATATCCTAAATTTTGGCATAAAAGAAAAATAGTTTGACCCGTACAATGTATTTTTGGCTATTGCTACAAATATACCCGTGCTACTTAAGACTGGTTTTGTGGTCCAGGATATAATATTCCTTTTTTATAATATAATATATATATATTCCTTTTTTATTTTATTTTATTTTTAGATTTTCTCAGACCTCTTAGAGGTCCTAAGTAGTTAATTTAACTGACGTATATACAGTGGCCACCAAAAGAAAAAAAAAAATCATACATTTTCAAGTGACTTAAATGTCCAAGTACTTTTTTGGGCTGTATGATATAAAAAATCTAAATGAATTGGGAGTATTAAGGAGACATAAATGGGGAAAATCTAAAGTAAAAAGAGAGGAAGCAAAAGGTGCTGATGTATTTGTGATGTTTCTGCAGTGACCTCTGTGTCTCATGTCATATTTAATACTGTGAATACAGAATTGAGTGCCATGTGGGAGGAAGGGAGGAGCAAGAGATGCATTGAAACAGTGGAAGCTGGAGATATCAGACTTTCTTTTCCCCTTATTTCTGTTTTATCTGTTTGCTTGTGCAGATATCCCCGACGACGAGGCCCAGTACTGGACTAAAAAGCTGGAGCGCATCAACTCTTCGAGGATACATGATGAGGTACAGACTGAGTGTGTTTAGATTTAGTAGAGATGTGCATATATGTAAGAGTTACCACCATGCATTTTTTTTAAAAGTAATATTGATGCATTTTGGAAGGGGTTCTGATGAAAATTTTATATATATATACATTTATATATGTATATATAAGCTGACGATAAACCTAAAAACAATACATAATTACATTTGTTGGATGTGAAAAAAAATCATGTAGTTAATATATGTGACCCTGGACCACAAAACCAGTCATAAGGTTAAATTTGACAAAACTGAGATATATACATCATATGAAAGCTCAATAAATAAGCTTTCTATTGATGTATGGTTTGTTAGGATAGGACAATATTTGGCCGAGATACATCTATTTGAAAATCTGGAATCTAAGGGTGCAAAAAAATCAAAATACTGAGAAAATCACCTTTAAAGTTGTCCAAATTAAGTTCTTAACAATGCATATTACTAATCAAAAATTACATTTTGATAGGTTTACAGTAGGAATTTTACAAAAAATCTTAATGTAACATGATCTTTACTTAATTTCCTAATGATTTTTGACATAAAAGAAAAATCAATAATTTTGACCCATACAATGTATTGTTGGCTATTGCTACAAATATACCCCAGCGACTTAAGACTGGTTTTGTGGTCCAGGGTCACACACACACACACACACACACACACACACACATATATATATATATATATATATATATATATATAACATGATTTTTTTCACATCCAACAAATGTAATTATGTATTGTTTTTAGGTTTATCGTCAGCTTTTGCCTGAAAAAAACTAAAAATCTTAGAACTAATTTTAGACAATAATAATAAAAAAATACTTCATATTTCAGATTTGTATTTTCAAACATAGTGATTTTGGTTATGTTGAATTGTATAAGGTATTATGTTTGGTCCTTTGCTCTCATCAATATTGCATTGGTACACCAAAAAGAATTCTGCCCTTTAGTTAAAAGAATGATCTTCTACTGCCTCCTGCTGTAAGCATTGAGTTATTACAAGGAATTTTTACAGTTATACTGCCAAAAGACCTCTAAGATGTGCTATATAACCAATAAAGAGGAAGATTATAGCACATGAACTTCACATCTTATTAGTTACAATTGATTCCTAGCAGACATGGTTTATCGTTCTTTTAGCCAGTGTAATAAATAAAGTGAATAAATATGTTTAAGTAAGCCTCTATCTTAGACTTTTTGTTTCACCTCATTTATAAAAAACACACAGGTATGAAAGCTGATGTTAGCTGATGACCTTTGACCTTTTTGTTAATTTCCCATCTGTTTTTTTGCAAGTATTCACTGCAAGATGAAGCACAGAGAAGACAGCTACCTCCAGTGCCCTCCCAGTGCTGTAAGTATTCTCTTTTCAGCCTTTACTGTGGGGAAAAATGAAATTACATGATGAGTCCCTTCTAAGCCAGAAGATGGCAGTAGTTTATAGCTGTTGTAATACATTTAGCCCTGATGAATAGGCATGCAGACTTTTATGTTCCATTTGTTTTATTAATATTGCAAGTGCCAAGGTTCACTTTTGCTTATAAGGAAAGAAAACTCAACAAATGAAGAATCTGTCATCATTTATCTTTAACTTAAACCTATGTTTTTACTTGCAACATAAAATATGATGTTAGGCAGAATGACACTATGATAGTCAATATTTACTTTAATTGTATGGAATAAAAAATGGAGTGGAAGTGAATACTGTGACTCTAACATTCTGTGTAACATTTACTTGGAAAAATGTTAGAATGACATAAATCAGAGTAAATAATTGCTGAATATGCATTCGTGGCTGACCTACCCAACCATAAAGTAATTTACTAAAATATTTGATAGCATTTTGTTAAAAAAAAACTATGCATGCAAACTCTTTAAGCACTCTCTTTGGGTAATGCAATTATATATTGTGTCAGTAACACTTACAGTAAGACCATATTAGTTAATGTTAATGCATTGACTAGCAAAGTGTATTGCTCATTGTCAGTGTTAAAATATTTTTGAATCTTTCTTACCATTTGTTAGTACAGCTGTTTATTTTTGTTAGGTCCATTAAATATTAACATATACAAATTGTGGTTTTAATACTGTATTAGAAAATGATGAAATAACAATTAAAATTAATACACGCTTTAGAATTGTACTTCATTGTTAGTTTGTGTTCACAAATCTAGTTAATCAATGTTATCAAATGGAACCTTATTATAAAGTTTTACCATTACGTCTATCTTCTGCTGTGTACCTTTCTTTACACCACTAGGCAATTGGACATACTTTGGATGGAATGATCAGCAGAGTATGTACTTTATGTGTGTTGGAACTAATTATCATCATTTCACTTCTTTTCTATATTTTTTCCATTACCATTTATTAATTTACAGAGAGAATGAGAGTGAATAAGGTTTGGTTGGAGGCACTTGTAATGGAAAATGTTATTTAAGTTACACAAATACGCAAACAGATTCTGAGAGTGATTCAAATGAAAATTCTCTCATTAATTAATCATAGTTAGTGGTTAAACTGTAATTTTACAAAGCTACGATAATACTTTTTGTGCGCAAAGAAAACAAATTTACTTCATTCAGCAATTTTTCTCTTCCGCATAACCATCCTAAGTCATTATCGAGAGTACCACACGGCATGCAAATGAAAATTCTATCATTAATTACACAGCTCATAAACATGCATCTAAAACTGACACAGAAGAGAAGAAATCGTTGAATAAAGTTAAATTTAATAAAGTAAGTTAT
>NC_133365.1:43732356-43775097 GCF_049309525.1 Garra rufa | reverse complement strand
CTTGCAAAAGTATTCACACACCTTCATTTTTTTTCACATTTTGTTTTGTTGCAGCATTATGTTAAACTACTTTAAATGAGTTTTCCCCCACATCAGTTTACACTCCATACACCATAATAATGACAAAGCAAAAACCAGATTTGCAAATTTTACAAATTTATTAAAAATAAAACACTGAAATAAGTACATTGCATAAGTATTTATACCCTTAACTCAGTACATAGTTGAAGCACCTTTACAGCCGCAAGTCTTTTTGGGTATGATGTGACAAGCTTTGCACATCTGCATTTGGCGATTATCTGCCATTCTTTGCCTCACCTTTTCACCTCTCAAGCTCTGTCAGCTTGGATGGGGGCTGGCAGACATTTTCTAGAGTCCTAGATGTTCCAATCGTCTTCCATTATGGATAATGGAGGCTACATGCTTCTGTGAACCTTCAGTGCAGCAGGTTTTTTTCTGAACTCTTCCCTAGATAATTGCCTTAACGCAAGTCTGTCACTGAGCTCTACAGGCAGTCATCTTGACCTCAGGACTTGGTTTTTGCTCTGATGTGCATTTTCAGCTGTTAGACCTTTTCTTAGAGGAGTTTGCCTTTCTAAATCACACTCATTCAAGTGAATTTGCCACAGTTTAACTCAAAACACTCAAAGTGTAGTAACATCTAGAAGCAATATGAATGTTCCTGAGCTAAATTTCGAGTGTCCCAGAAAAGGGTATGATTACTTATGCAACGGCATCTTTTCAGTTTTTTATTTCTAATAAATTTGCAAAGTTGTTACAAACCTGTTTTGTGCTTTGTCATTATGGTGTATGAGATGTAGATTGATGTGGAAAGTCATTTAAAGCAGTTTAACATAATGCTGCAACAAAACCAAATGTGAAAAAAATGAAGGGGTATGAATACTTTTGCAAGGCACTGTATATATTATATATATATATATATATATATATATATATGTATGTATGTATGTATGTATATATATTTATATGTATATGTGTGTATATATATATGTATATGTATGTATGTATGTATATATATTTATATGTATATGTGTATATATATATATATATATATATATATATAATATATATGTGTGTGTGTGTGTGTGTGTGTGTGTGTGTGTGTGTGTGTGTGTGTGTGTGTGTGTGTGTGTGTGTGTGTTTAAATATATATAGTGAATGTGTGTCTGTGGTGACTGAATATAATTGGCTTTATATAAAAAGAGAAGTCATTGTTTAAATGGTTAAGTAAACGGGTATGTTGTGTGAATTCTGTCTGTGTGTGGCCTTGTGGTCATAGTAAACATGCTCAGTACTGCTGTACTTTGTCAGTGGTTAGAGGAATGGGGAAAAAAGAGTAGCTTCCTTTTTTGGTGTGCAGGAAATCGATACTTTTCAAGTGTGTGTGTGTGTGTGTGTGTGTGTGTGTGTGTGTGTGTGTGTGTGTGTGTGTGTGTGTGTGAGAGAGAGAGAGACTGAGATATGTATAGAGATCTTAACAAAAGTTTGACAGTCGGAGTTTATTACACAGGAAGACCAAGAGTAAATTTTACCTCAGATAAACTATCACAAGAGTGGAGCAAGCAGAGAGCACTGCAAGTTGCCGCCCCTCTTCCTTGTTTATCTTGAGTGTGTGTGGTGGGGTCTGTGACTGACTGTGTGTGTGTTTGTGTGAATGAGTCTAGGCTGGAAGCCTGCACTCCCTGTTTCCCATCAACGTAAAGTAAGAGCAGATGGACGACTGAGAAGCGAGAGAAAGGAGGAGGAGAAAGAGAAAATAAAAGGGCAAGACAAAGAGGAGGAGACTCTTTGGCTGACTTTAGCGATCTCTGGCTGGAGAAGGAACTGCCACACTAGACCTACACACACTACGATGTCAACGTAGGACACTTACGGTAAGAATCCTGAAGGTAAAGGTTAGGGGTGCAGCAAGAGGTCAAGGTTAGTAGAGGGGGGTTCGCCAGACAGTCCTGGAAAACACAGGAAGTAAAATTGTGGGTGTGAGTGTGAAAGAGTTGTTCGTTGGGTTTTTTTTTTTTTTTTTTTGGTCTGTCAGCAGTCTTAAAAGTAGGGTGGGAAGTGTGAGAGGTTCACGTAAGAGCCTGAGGGTGAGTTTTTGGTAATCTTTGTCTTCTCTACAAGTACATTAGGTGTCAAAAAGAAACTACGAAAGTTGTTTTGAAATTTGCATTCTGTCTGACTGTACAACTTTTCTAACCAGTCTGCTGTCAGAGAAACATACTGTACGGCACACAGCATTACTCTAACACCAGGTTAGAATTGAGGTAAACCATTTCTGTTCTTTTGTTATTCTGTGACAAAGTAAAAAAACAAACATAATTAATAGTTTAATTTGGTCACTTTTTCACAACAGTGATAAAACCTGATTAAATGTGTGAAATTCTCTATGTAACTCACTGAAAGCATATTCATTTTGGCAGGCACTGTAGTGTACCATACATGAAACTATATAAAAAGGCAACATTTTCCAACCATATCTGAAAAACTGATATATAAGGATACATTACATTAGATGAAAAGTGAAAAAGAAAAGAAGAGTCCTTAGTAAAGGTTTCCCTGAACCACAAAACTAGTTTTAAGTAGCATGGGTGTATTTGTAGCAAGAGCCAAAAATTTGTATGGGTCAAAATTATATTTTTTTCTTTTATGCCAATAATCATTAGGATATTATTAAGTAAAGATCTTGTTCCATGAAGATATTTTGTCAATTTTCTATTGTAAATATATCAAAAAAAAATTTTTTTATCAAAACAACTCTAAACGCAATTTTCTCAATATTTAGAATTGTTTTAGCACCCTCAGATTTCAGATTTTCAAATAGTTAATTATGGCTAGTTAATTAATAATAATGGCTAAATTTGGTCAAATATTGAAAACGTATTTATTCAGCTTTCAGATGATGTATAAATCTCAATTTCAGAAAATTCACCCTTATGACTGGTATTGTGGTTCAGGGTCACAAATGTATCGTTGTTTCCACAAAAATATTAATAAGCAGCTTTTTTCAAAACTAAATAAAAAAAATACTTGAGCATCAAATTATCATATCAGAATGACTTCTAAAGACTGGTGTAATGGCTGTTAAAAAATCATCTTTACTATCAGATGAATAAGTTAAATTTTAAAATGCATCAAAATACATAATATTTCACAATATTACTGTTTTATTGTATTATCAATATATATTATATAAATTATGGGTGTTTTTTTTTTTTTTTTTTTTTTTTTTTAACTTATTTTTTAAATAGAGTAGACTGAAAAACCTCTTTTGGTTCTAACCGGAACCTTTTTTGAAAGTGTATAATCATATTTGGTTGTTTTTGGTGAATATTTAATATTACTGATTACAGACTATTAAAAAAAAAAGCAAAAAATGTTCTAACGTTTGTGTTGTACTGTAACATATTTTCATGGCTTGTTTAGTACAAATCTGAGGTCTGGTTTTCTTCAGGTTCAGGAGTTTGTCATAGGCTGTGTAATGTGTATGATGGCTTAGTGTGTCTGTGACTGTCGCATGACCCTGAGTTCCTCCGGTGGCCCATATAACTCATTGTCAAATACAGCAGATAAATAATGCAGTGACAACACACAGCAGGCTCTGTCTGATCAGATATGATTATCTCTCTGACAGGCTGTTATTGTTAATGGATAAATAATTAAAAGGCCGATACAAATGACATGCCTTTATCTGGTAAAATGAGAGGACTGTCCCTCCTTTGGCTATACCTGAGTGGCGTTGTAAGGAATGACTAAATTATTCATCAGTTCTTGTCTTATAGATTTTCCATTTAGTTGTGATTTATCGCTTCAATACCTTTACTAGAATTTTTTATTTTATTTTTTACTTTGATGAAATTATGTAAATTGGTGTGGCATTCAATGGCAAGTTCAGTCAAGACTAGTTAAGTCAATCTATGTGTCAGTATAAATAAGTGTAAGTGTAAGTAAGTTTAGTTTAGTTGTTCAATGTTTTATTCCCTTGAGGGGATTTCAGTAAAAACAGAAGTAACTATATTTGAGTTCCTCAAATTTTATTATATTGTGATAACACTGAAGCTGCTAGCATGGATAACAAAAGCAAGGAATAAACTACTATTAACAATAACAATAGTAAAAGGACACCAGCATGCCACAACTAGTATGACATCTTATTTACGCTTGGTTAGGCAAGCATCACTATTACTATTGCTCACAGTTTGAGTCCGGTATTATGACTAACAGCTCGAAGCATTACATTTTGGCACCATTAAATAAAACTCAAACCATGCATCCTGTTAAGAAGATGTGTGTTATTGATTGTCTTAGCCATCAGACTAAAAACGAAAGACAAAAAATCTTATAGACTGGAAGAAATACCTAATCTGTACAGTACAGTCGTGGCCAAAAGTTTTGAGAATGACACAAATATTAGTTTTCACAAAGTTTGCTGCTCAACTGCTTTTAGATCTTTGTTTCAGTTGTTTCTGTGATGTACTGAAATATAATTACAAGCACTTCATACGTTTCAAAGGCTTTTATCGACAACTACATGACATTTATGCAAAGAGTCAGTATTTGCAGTGTCGGCTCTTTTTCAGGACCTCTGCAATTCGACTGGGCATGCTTTCAATCAACTTCTGGGCCAAATCCTGACTGATAGCAACCCATTCTTTCATTGTCACCATTTGAGTCTCCATTGTCCTGTCATCACAAACTCTTGCACTACACATCTGGGACTTCATCCCCCACAAGCCACTGCACCAATCACTGCTCACACCTGCTCCTCGTGACCCACTGCACTGATTGCTGCACACATCTGTTCCTCATCACACTGACTGCATTTAAGCTTCTCACACACAGCCACTCTGCGAAGTCTTATTGTTCCTCATGGTCGTAATTCTGAGCGTTTCTTCCCGTGTTTGTTTTCCCGTGTGTTTGATTCCTGGACTCCCTCCCGTGTTTGATTCTCGCTGCCAGCCCCGACCTTTCTGCCTGTTTTTTGACGACGATTTCTGCCTGCCCCTTTGTGTTTGTTTGTTTTGTGTTATCTAATAAATGCTGCGAATGGATCCGCACGTCTCTGACCTTCCCTGTGACATTCATAATCACGTCTTGGAGTTTGTCAGAATTAGTGGGTTTTTGTTTGTCCACCCGCCTCTTGATTATTGACCACAAGTTTTCAATGGGATTAAGATCTGGGGAATTTCCAGACCGTGGACCCAAAATGTCAATGTTTTGGTCCCCGAGCCACTTAGTTATCACTTTTGCCTTATGACACGGTGTTCCATCGTGCTGGAAAATGCATTGTTCTTCACCAAACTGTTTTTGGATTGTTGGAAGAAGTTGCTGTTGGAGGGTGTTTTGGTGCCATTCTTTATTCATGTCTATGTTTTTGGGCAAAATTGTGAGTGAGCCCACTCCCTTGGATGAGAAGCAACCCCACACATGAATGGTCTCAGGATGCTTTACTGTTGGCATGACACAGGACTGATGGTAGCGCTCACCTGTTCTTCTCCGGACAAGCCTTTTTCCAGATGCCCCAAACAATCGGAAAGAGGCTTCATTGGAGAATATGACTTTGCCCCAGTCCTCAGCGGTCTATTCGCCATACTTTTTGCAGAAGATCAGTCTGTCCCTGATGTTTTTTTTTTTTGGAGAGAAGTGGCTTCTTTGCTGCCCTTCTTGACACCAGGCCATCTTCCAAAAGTCTTGGCCTCACTGTGCGTCCAGATGCGCTCACACCTGCCTGCTGCCATTCCTGAGCAAGCTCTGCACTGGTGGCACTCCGATCCCGCAGCTGAATCCTCTTTAGGAGACGATCCTGGCGCTTGCTGGACTTTCTTGGATGCCCTGAAGCCTTCTTAACAATGCAGTGGAAAGTTTTTTTCGGGATTAAGTTAATTTTCATGGCAAAGAAGGACTATGCAATTCATCTGATCACTCTTCATAACATTCTGGAGTATATGCAAATTGCTATTATAAAACCTTAAGCAGCAACTTCCAATATTTATGTAATTCTCAAAACTTCTGGCCACGACTGTACATAGATACCAGTGGCTGGTAACTGCATAGTTATAAACTGCATATAGCTAATTTAATCTAATTTGTTTCCTTAACATTTATGTTTTTTGGCTTTTAGTATGAATATGTTAGTCTTAAGGTTATGTGTTTCAAAACAATGACAAAATTTGCACTTACAAGATAAAAGCATTCAAAACTTAGTGTCTAACTTCCACCAATATGGATCAACGATTTTGATGACGTCACTTTGCCCCTTATCTTCTCATCAAACTTTCTGTCCAATCAAATGCTCTCTAGAATCTGACGCGTCCTATCCACTACACTATAAATAGATGCTGATGCTGCGGCTGAAATTGGTCACTTGTTCACAGAATTTGTATTTTCTGTATGGTGAATGGCATGTAGTGCACTATGTAGGAGATAGGGAACAATTCAGACAGTGTAAATATGCTTTCCATTGAGGCGAAAGAAGTCTGATTTTGTGGTGTTTTGCGCAAGCTGCCACAGCACGCACAGTCTGATATGGTCCAGAGAAAGGATAGCACCCAGCGGATCATATGCGCAAGACAGCGCAGGCCATAAAACTTATCAGACCCATTTGAATTCTATACAGAATGGTGTATTTTATATACCAGAGATATGAATGAGATTGCAGCTGCCATATGCTGTCAAATGCGGCTTTACTGAGCTCTCAAAAGCTTTGGCCCAAGCTGTGATATAAATGAAACGCTATTGGCTATTTAAAAAAGGGGGCAGGACTGCTTGATATGTCCCGCCCTGTTTTTCTGTTTCAATTGAAATTACGTCAACATATAGAATAACGCTGCATGTTTCAAAGCATTTCAGTGGATCTTTAAGTCTGGTCATAACGTAGATTGGCCTACATGTATATTGAATCCAAAACGTAAGACCAATTACCCTTTGGCTTACTTCTAGTTGGTAAGACTAGTTCTTAAAGGGGTCATCAGATGCCCATTTTCCACAAGTTAATATGATTATTTAGGGTCTTAATGAAAAGTCTATAACATACTTTGGTTAACATTTCTCAATGGTAGTGTAAAAAACACTCTTTTTACTTTGTCAAAATCAACCCTTTTTAGAGTAAGCCATTCTGTTGCATGTTCCTTTAAATGCTAATGAGCTCTGCTCACCCCACCCCTCCTTGCAGTGGGATGATGAGCCATAATGTCTACTTTAGCCGCATTTAGTCGCATTTAGCTCAAGCGGCAACCTCCCACTCTCAGCATTGAAACCAACACGGAAGTGACTTAAACTGCAATTCATAGACTGGCTCTTAGAGACTGGCTGGCCTTGTAAAAATGCCCAACTTTACAGCAGAAAAATGTATGTTTACAGCCTGATACAAAAGTGGTTTTAGTCTATATAGCTAGTTTTGCCCTTTATGTCAACTTTGAGGGGGTGAATTTTTTTATAACTCATCTATTTAAGTTATATTAAGCCTTAAAGGTCTGCATAATTAAGGGCGTGGCCACTTAAGTGACAGGGGGATTGCTGCTGCTGTCACCACCACCCACGTCCTGCCTTTTTGCCCAGTTTTGATTATCCTGGAGTGACGCGCAGTGACGCGATTCCAAGATGGCGATGGCCAACTCCCGCCCACTATAGGCTTCAAAAACGCTCTTCAGAAACCTGCGGGTGACGTCACTGACACTACGTCCATATTTTTTACAGTCTATGGTTTAGCTGCGAAACTTGTTAGCAAGTTTTGCAGCTAAACATGGCTAAATGTGGCTAAAGTAAACATTACGGCTTGTCATCCCACTGCAGAGAGGGGCGGGGCGAGCAGAGCTCATTAGCATTTAAAGGAACATGCAACAGAATAGCTTGCTCTAAAAATGGCTGATTTTGATGGTAAAAAGAGTGTTTTTTTACACTACCATTGAGACAACTGGGCTAGTTTTGAGTAGCAGCTGGGCGGGTTTTGTTGTGAAAACCTGGCAACCCTGGACTGTACTCAGCTGTCATCAACAGTTAGATTTCCATAAATGTCAAACATCTCACGCTAGAATAAATTCAGTTCACACCAAGTTAATGTGACATCTATATCCCTAACCGTGTATCTCCAGTGAGATGTTTTAACCTTGAACATTGCTCTTTAGCTTCAGCTGGCCATTGTATTGCTCTTCCCATGATACGCCTCTGACTGACTCAGTCAGCATGTTTCCTGCACCCCCTGAGTGAAGCTAAGGAAATGATGAAATCCCACTGCAACAGTGGCACACTTCACATTTTGTTGCCTGTAGCTCACTAAACAGACATTAAGTAGAAGTTCTGCTTCAGGAAGGGTAGAGATGATGCTGTTGGCTTTTAATGTATAACTAGGTTCCTGTGAGGTTCCTGTACTGTCCTGGTGCATTAGTGCTGGATGAGCACTTTTGTTTATTGAGGTGTTCTGCTTGGAAACATTCCTTCACTAGCCATTTAATATGTAAACTAGAGGGAAATTTGTCTTTCTTAGTCTTGGCTACCTTTGTCTCTGTTGACCTGATTGAAAGTGATCCTATCAGAGCTTCTGAAACTCTGTGGATGAGTTTTGGAAGGTTTACATGTCTGAAGGACACTTAATCTTGCGTGTGACATGATGTTTGCATAACTGAAAGAAAAATATTTTCATGGAAACATTTTGTTAGCCAGTTTTGGGAAAAAACATCTGGTTAACCCAAATATTTGTATAGAGGTTAGTTTTTGTATTAGACTGAACTTAAAGCAGGCATCAGCAGCGGTGTTGAACTTTACAGACCAATGAACTGAATCATATGCTCTCTTAGAATGTTCTTCTCTTTTTTATGTGTAGCATTCGAATGCCTGTTTAATCAGGTGAATCATTGCATTTGAGGGAAATAGTGTAAATAGTTGAATATAATAGTATATAATATTAATATTATAAAATATTTGCATTGTTTATTCATTAAGTATTAAAGTATATACATATACTACCAGTCAAAAGTTTTTGAACAGTAAGATTTTTTTATGTTTTTTTAAAAACCTGCATTTATTTGATCAGTACAATTTTGAAATATTTTTTACTATTTAAAATAACTGTTTTCTATTTGAATATATTTTAAATGTAATTTATTCCTGTGATTTCAAAACTGAATTTTTAACATCATTACTCCAGTCACATGATCCTTCAGAAATCATTCTATTATTCTGATTTGCTGTTCAAAAAAATGTTAAAGTAGATTTTTTCTACTAGATTAATAGAAAGTCCTTTGATTTTAATCAATTTTAAGCATTCTTTTTTCTAAATAAAGCTCTAAGCATTTTAATGGTATAATGTGAACGGTATAATGTTGCAAAAGCTTTTTATTTCAGATAAAATCAGATCTTTGGAGATTTCTATTCATCAAATAATCATGAAAAAATACTCAAATGTTTTAAATATTGATAATAAAAACAATAATAAATCTTTCTTGAAAAGCAAATCAGCTGAATGATTTCTGAAGGGTCATGTGACAAAAAGTAATGATGCTGAAAATTTGATCACAGGACTATATGTCTTTAAAAAACATGAAAAATTTCACTGTTCAAAAACTTTTGACTGGTAGTGTATATAGACTTATTATAAAATAATACAATTAACAACAAGTACCTGTACACTATGTAGGTCTTTTGGTTTATAGTGAAATGTTTACCTGTTTGTTTGTTTTTTATAACTTATCCATTATATTGGTGTTTTCTAGTTTCAGCAGTTTAAATGTATCTGTTTGAATTTGCTGTCACTCTAATAGAAATTCATTCATTCATTCATAATGTGTGATTAAAAGCTGTAATTAAATTTTAATAGGATAATTATAAAATGTATTGCCTACTAAACTGCTTTTTCATTTGGTAGGCTACCTTTTGTTAGTAGCTTGTAGTATAACTGCTATTAAAATGTATTTGTAGTTAACCTATTCTAACTTACACATATCTTTCAACTTGACAAACATCAGTTTCAAACAAACTCTCCCAGCACTTTAGTCTCCATAGTAGAGTTGCTCACTAGGCATTTACTGCATTTCTAAGGAATCCTGCTGCAAGTTGCTGCATGTTTCACACTATCCTAAGATGCATGTGGTAAACTACAAAAGCTATGTGTTGCAATCGGGACTCTAGACTGAAACATTTGACGCTTATAATACAAATTAATTTGAATGTTGTGTAATATATCTATATTGTAGTATGGTAGCATTCACTGTTTTTGTTGTTACAATGTTGTGTTGCACTAGGTGTTGCTAGTCTTTTAGCTTTCCCACAGTCTATCCAGACTACATTGTACAAGTGTTCACTTGTTTGTCTTTAACGCTTCCTTCTATTGTATAATCTTTCAGCGGTTAATCAGAATGTTGTACTTCACAATGTTTTTCCCCTCACAATTAACCAGACTGAGTGAGTTTTGCTGTTTGTGTTGGTTTATACCATTGTGCATTATACCATTGTCATGCATTATATATATATATACATATATATACATACATGCATACATACACCCAGTAACATTTCCATTTGTCTTCAGTGGGTTCAGTGGGATTCTAAAGAACCACTTGTGCAATGCACTGCCCTACTTTCAAAACCACTAAAGTGGTTTTACTGTCTATATTTTCACACCCTTATGATTTTTTCCAATGATTTATCTGCTTTTGTAATTAAAGCCTGAATTTATTAATAGCAATAGCATGTGACACAATTTTTTCATGTATTTATTTGATTATTTATTTGCATAATCTTTTCATTCATTATAAAGTCTGTTTCTCTGTCTCGGCTTCTCTGTGTAATGACACATTTATAGTCGTAGGTTTTTAAAAAATACCCCTCAGGGCACTGTAGATTATCTGAAGTGGTGTGGGACAATAGTGACCAGAGCATGCCAGCACACACACAGGCATGTGGGGTATTCTGAGACACACCAAGCTCATCAAGAGACAGGATCTTACGCCTTTTGTCTGCCTATTTAACTTGAATTCACTCAGATATAACCCAGACACATGCACATACATGTGTATGCACTCCTTTGCTTTGTTTTGTTTTTTAAACAAAACCGGAATGGGGTTATAATCACATCTCACAGGAACATAGGAAAGCACAGGGAAAAAAAAAAAAGATTTCAAATGTTTGTTGGCTTTGTGTGAAAGGGAAAGGTGGAAAACAAGAGAGCACATAATAGCCCTTCAAAAAACGTACACACATATGACTGCCACTTGACTTCTTGACTCCAGACAGTGTTTGTAAAATCGCCAGTCATTGTTTTTTCCTCCAAAGAGAGGAAGGTCAGAGTATTGAATTGGGGATTTTCTAGGTGCTGCCTTCAATTCTTTGACTATAACTAACTAACTATGTGTTTATCTATTTCATTACATTACAGTTTCAGTTTAGAATTGATAAGCAGTGACCATTTTATTCACCTTTGAAATTAATTTTGAATTAAATTAGCACAACCCTTCAAAAGTTGAACTGGAATTTAAAAAGCAGGTCATGTTGTATTTTTGTCCTAATATTGTGTTGGAGTCCCCCTACAACAGGTTCTAAATACATCTAAGGTCAGAAAACTTTGTAGTTTACTCAGAATATACATTTAGTATTAGAATCATTTTGCAATGTTTTTAAAATGATCAGTTCAGTGCAGTTCTGAGTTTAAGGTCCGTAAACCCCTCCCTTCCATAAGCCTACTCTGCTCTGATTGGTCAGCTTGCCAATTCTATTGTGATTTGTTTTTTCCGAATACAATGAGTGTCGGAAATGAAACACTTATTACAAAACAATAAATGGTGGATATGTTACACTGTTAAAAAAAAAAGTTTCAACTTAAAAAAGTTAGTGTTTGTGCTGCCGTAAAATTTTACGTTTAGTCAACGTGAAATGTCAAGTTGTACTATGTGACAACTTGGATATTTGAGTTGAGTAAACTTAAAATTTTAAGGCAGCACGAACACTTACTAATTTAAGGTAAAACAACTTTTTTTTTTTACAGTGTAGCCGAGTGTTAATGTGACTATATGAAACAATACAATTTGTAAACCAAAATATGTCTACATTATTATTAGACAAAGTAATTAGAACAACGACAGTCTACATTAATCGACACATTCTTAGGAAATACTGTGTTCACAGCAAATTATCAGAACTATTTCAGTAAGCCGGTAATATCATGGTTTACCTGGAAACCTAAATCTGCACTAGGTAAACATCACATATTAGCACTAAAAACTTTTAGTTTAGATTTTGAGCGTTCAATTGAAAATGTACACATAACGTATTAATCATACTTATGGGTTGTGGTTCGAAAATGCTTGTTGGTCCAAATAAAGACGGTACAGACTTATCTTTCATGGACAAGTGTTTAGAGAATCCTGCTTTGAACTCACCAAGATTAGAGAAGCAGTCCTCTGTAAAATGACACACGCGACATTTTCTCAACATGATGTAAACCTGTTCCTGGAGATCTACCTTACTGCAGAGTTTAGTTTCAACCCTACTCAAACACACCCAAGTGCTCCTTCAGATCCTTATTAGTTGGTTCAGTTGTGTTTGATCAGGGTTGGATCTGAACTTTACAGGAACAGGGTTTGGGCACCCCTGATGTAAACACACTAACTAGCGGAAGTATTTGTGGGCAGGTCGGAGTGTTCATATTTCGCGGACAGGCGGGGATCATGCTAATGTGTTACCGAGTGATGTATATAGGTAACAGGCTAAAGATTCGAAAATATTACAACTTGTTAAGGTGGTTCAGAGTCGACTCTTTCTTTTGAGTGACGATATATTTATTTATCATGCACTTTTTTTATTAACAACTTTGTTGACTGTTTACATTAAAAACAATTTTTTTTATTTTTTTTGAAAACCCATATGACCTGCTCTTTAATTGACAGGATGACAGGACATAAAATAACACTAGTTTCAAGCATTTTAATTTTTGTCTTTAAATTACAGTTCATTTTTCTACTTTAAATTCAAATTCAATTTGCAATTCTGCAAAGCAATTCAAATTTCTCAAAAATGTAATTGGAATTTACGAGGCAAGTGCGTGCTTGTGAAAGGGAGAGCGCGAGTGGATGGTTTATAGTATGTGATTAGTAAAACTGAAAGTTTTGTCTCTTTCTTCCTGTGGTTTTTGGACTTTTTTCTTTTCTTTTCCCTGCTTGCTTTTTGCCTCATCTGCTCTGTGTACCTTACTTCATTAAGCATGTTCTGCATATGTAACGTTTATGTAATGTATTTTTATTTATTAAAATGATAATATCAATACATTTTATATTTTAGTTTTTTACAGTGACTACTTTTCTGCTTTACAGTGAGGGTACAGCCTAACCATACTGTGAGACAAGGAGACAGGTGTTGCTGTAGCATGCGTGTTTGCAAACATAGATGTGCATATGTGGTTTTTATCTGTGCGTATTGTGGCCTGTGCCTTGTCATTTTAGACCCCCTCAGAACCCCTGTATTTGTTTCTGTGGTTTAAGTGGAACTCATGTCTGTCTTTTTCCAACCACTTGCATTGCTTTTCACTCAGTGACCCCTTTTATTTTTTTTCTATTCTGCCTATTTTCCTGTAAATCACTCCCTGCGTGTTGCCGTGAAGAATTAACTTCACAAAGTTTGCACATTTGGCTTGGGTGTTGTCTGTGTTTCAGGACATGTTTTATTTGTTTTGGCCCTCAGTCATTACTGACATTTAGAGTGGGAAAATTAGATTTTGCAATGTGAAGACTCTGTATGTTGATTATACAGATTACAATGAAACGTAGAATCAAAAACATGATAATAAATGATATATGATTGATAGAATACAATGAGATGGGGCACTCAAACTTAAAAAAGGACAAAAAAAAGCACCAAAATGGCAATGAAAGTAGTTATATGATGACTTTTTATGAAGAAAAGTACACAATTAGTTATGTAAACCATTACGTTTTTTTTCTCTTCTGCCATAGCTTTTGAAAAATTGTTATTTGCCCTACTTTTATGATACATTTACTGTGCTGCAGTCAATAGTGGATGGACCATTGTGAACATTCAGTTGAATAGCTCCTTTCAAGTCAAGTCAAGAATCTCAAGTCATCCGGGTTTTAAACTACATTAGTGTGATGAAGTGATGACATAATTTACACTTTTGGGTAACTATCCCTTTAAGTGTTCCAATTAAACTTGAGTAGGACATGTACTGATTTGTAACCAGTTAAATATTTATTCTGGGTTTTCATAATGACTAGTTTTTTTCCAGTGATGTGGATAGCATAACTAAGCTGTGGCCGCAGTGGAAAACAGCTCTTCCAGAGGTGCTCTAGCTTGTGTGCTGTACGTTTAAAACACATTCTTAAACACACACACACATGTGGTTTCTATAATTAACTCTTGCACTGAAGTCACTCTGGAATTCTGTCCAATGGGTGGGTCTTCAAGTGCTGTTTCCTAAACTTGAAATGTGTTTGTGTGTGTGTGTGGTGTGTAAGTGTGCATATATAGCCTACCTTTAAAAAATTTGGGGTCTGTAAGATTTTTTAAATGTTTTTCAAAAAAGTGTTTTACGTTCAGCAAGGCTGCATTTATTTTTGATACAGTATAGTAATATTGAGAATAGACATGCAGCATTTATGACAGTTCTTAATCACTTTTTTTGGTCTTTACTGTCCCTTTTTATCAATTTAGTACATTCTTTCTTAATCTAAAAGCTAACTAAGCCCAGACTTTTGAATGGTTGTGTTTCAGTGTGTTCATAAACAATGTACCACAGTTGCATTTATCCATTAAAAACTCAAAATCAGGAAGTATTGGTGCTTTTGTACAAACAGAAAGTGCTTAAATATTGTTTTTGAATCACCATCATCATTAAGCAGTTCACACACTCTTCTTGAAAGGGAAATGGTTCTCAGACACATGTTTTGTTCTTTTTTTTTCAGAGAAATTATGATTAATCCTTGAAAAGAAAGAAGGGAAGCCATGTCATTCTTTGGCTTAGACTGTATGCGGAAGAAAGAAAAAGGTACACAACATACAGCTCTGACATTAGAACACTATCAAATCAAAGTCATTCATCACTCAAAAATAAATCTTGTCATTGTTTTATATAATTTGTCAGAAAACACAGTTCAGTCACTCTATATTTTCTTTTAGAGGTGGAGAGGAAAATCAGAGCAAATGACAGAGAATATAACTCATCCTTCAAATATGCTGTGAGTATAAAATCAGAAAATTGACAGAAATTCAAACCTACAAAATTGAGCATTTATGTCTTGTCTGTGACCCTGGACCTCAAAACCAGTCATAAGTAGCACGGGTGTATTTGTAGCAATAGCCAACAATACATTAAATGGGTCATAGTTATTGATTCTTTTATGCCAAAAATCATTAGGATAGTAAGTAAAGATCATGTTCCATGAAGATATTTTGTACATTTCTTATCGTAAATATATCAAAACGTAATTTTTAATTTGGAATATGCATTGCGAAGAACTTAATTTGGACAACTTTAAAGGTGATTTTCTCAATATCTAGATTTTCTGCACCCTTAGATTCCAGATTTTTAAATAGTTGTATGTCACCAAATATTGTCCTATACAAACATCACTGGAAAGCTTATTTATTCAGCTTTCAGGTGATGTATAATTCTAAACATTGACCCATATGACTGGTTTTGTGGTCCAGGTTCACATATGCATCAGTTTCCTCCTAACAGATTGCAGTTATTTTTAGAGACTTTTCTATCGAAGAACAAAAAAGCACACTTATTTGTCATTGTCTTTCATCACTTATCACTTAAATGGAAATGACAAAGCATTTGTAATCTTTAGACAAACCACATCGTAACCCGTGACATAATATCTGAGCAACACTATTGAATCATCTTTCCTCTTTTATCTTTTCCACCTGTAGACCAATTCCATCAAGACCTCCAAATACAATCCCTTCACTTTTCTGCCTCTCAACTTGTTTGAGCAGTTCCAGAGGATCGCAAATGCCTACTTCCTCTTCCTGCTCATCCTACAGGTGCGTAAAATCCAAGTCTACCAAGTAGAGCACTGGAAACAGGTTACCAGAGTGAGATGTTCACAATATTCTTTGATTAGTTTGTCAATCTATAAAATAAGTAAATGAATGAATAGGGATTTGGAAACAAAGTCTAAGTCAAAGGAAGTGAGATTCTTTGAGGATGTTTCCTCAATTTGATTTATTTGGTTTAGTCATGCATATTGCACACAATGTGATCATAACATGACACTAACTTCCCGTAGTAAGCCTACGCCCCACACATTCGAAATTGCTAAATACTTGCACAAGAATGACCGTCTCATGACCCAGTTAACTTTGTTAGCTTGCATTACTAGATTTGACTTTGAGAGAAGTCAGTTGGCGGCAGCCATTTTCGTTACACTCATGGGCGGCTATTACAGATGAAGGGGAAGACAGAAGTCTATGTAACTGTGAAAAATTACATGATCCATAAGAGACAATAATCATATCATAAATTGCATTTCGTAAGTTGAAATCACGTTGTCATATTGAGTGATACAACGTCTCCTATTTGTATATGTACAAGCCCAACCTCTCTGCCTCACAACTAGTATGTTGTTAGCATTGCTTTAATATGTGACCCTGGACTACATAACCAGTTGAAAGTAGCACAGGTATATTTGTAGCAATAGACAAAAATACATTGTATGGGTCAAAATTATTGATTTTTCTTTTTATGCCAAAAAGGATGTTACGTAAAGATCATGTTCCATGAAGATATTTTATAAATTTCCTACCGTAAATATATCAAAACTAGTAATATGCATTGCTAAGAACTTCATTTGGACACCTTTAAAATAGATTTTCTCAATATTTAGATTTTTTTGCAACCTCAGATTCCAGATTTTCAAATAGTTGTATCTCAGCCATTGTCTTATCCTAACAAACCATACATTAATAGAAGCTTGTTTATTCAGCTTTCAGATGATGTATAAATCTCAATTTCAAAAAAATATTACCCTTATGACGTGGTTCAGGGTCACATATATTGTTTCCACATTTGAAACACATTAGCATTTTTTGTCTGTGTTATAGGTTATTCCTGCTATTTCTTCCCTGTCCTGGTTCACCACAGTCGTCCCTCTAGTCTTAGTATTATCAGTGACTGCAGCCAAAGACGCCATTGATGATATTGTAAGTACACACATGTGACTGTATACAACAAACTGAAGATCTATTCATACTTTGTTCATATTTCTTCTTTTTTTCCCCTCTTGAGAGGAAACAACAAGATCTGACTGCGATTAGACCGTTTTCCCCAAATTATTGCAGAAGCCTTTAAAGGGACAGTCCACTCAAAAATGAAAATTCGTTCCAAACCTGTATGACTTTCTTTCCTCAGCTAAACACAAAAGAAGACTTTTATTGTGTTGTTTGTTTATTCTCAGAAACTGTTTAACTATCACTTTTCGTTCTATAAATATCTTCTAGTGTCTTTCACAGAAGACATATTAGCTGCGTCTCATTTCAGCATTGAAGGCTGCAAATGCGTCACCGGGGCAGTCTCATTTAAGAAAAGTAACCATTAAATTGCAAAGTAAAAAAGAAATTACAGTATTTTACATCTCACAAGGAATAACAGTCAATTTATGGTTACTTTTCTCAAATAAGACATCCTTGATGACGTATGCAGCCTACAAATGCGACCTCCGGATGACGCAGCCTTCAAATGAGACACAGCTAAAGTCATGCAGGTTTGGAACGACATGAGGGTGAGGAAATGATGACAGAATTTTCCTTTTTGGGTTTGCCTGCTGTGTTTAGAAACAGCTAAGACCACATGATGAAGAGAAAATATCAACAGTGCAACATTTCGTTGATTGTTATATGCTGTGTATTACTGGATAGCCTTGCCCACTTTGACATCCCATTAGTGCATTAAGTAGTCTTCGTAACTATTGCATTGCACCTGGTAAGGAGTATGAATTGCTTGAGTATTTTTAAAAACAGGCGACACTGTGGGACCCCTATTCATTTTTTCTGTCCCCATGTTATCCAGAGGATCTCCAGACTTTCTGCCAGAACCCAAATTGAGCTAGCTCTGGTTTTCCCATGCTCTAGTTGTGAGTCTTATGGAAACAAATGACATTTAGTTAAAGAGACTGGCAGCTTTTGCTACAATACTAAGTCTACGTCTAATTTAAATGCCCTTTACTTTGGCACACAGGCCATTTCAAGCCAACTTTCCTCTGAGCAGCAGAAAATCGTAAAGCAAAAGGTTACGGATCTAAAATTTGTCAGCGGTGGACTGGAAAATTTGATACCGTCAACAGAAGCAACCTCACCCTCAACAGGAATACAATAGTCCTTATGTTCCTGCTGAGGGGAGTGGACGAGGGATTACACTATTAGGGAATTACACTCCTCACTCCTCATCTGCTCTTTCTCTCTTCTCCAAAATCTGAGATGACCTGGTTTCTGGATGTAGAAGGTCTTGGCATTTAAAGACCTTGAATTGGATTTTCTTCTGTTTTCAAAAATTCTTTCAGCCCATGAGGGCTTTTCTTAACTTTCATTAAATTTCCAACATGATTTTTCTTTTTTCTCTTTTTTTTCCTCTGACAGAATCGCCACAGAAGTGACAGGAAGGTTAATAACCGTAAAGTGAATGTGCTCATCAATGGAAAGTGAGTGACTGTCAAATGTTGTTTGTCACTTTTTTGCAGTCTTGTTGTCTATACGCCTTTTTCATACAAGAATTTCACATGACATCAAATGCAGTAAGAGCTATTGTAGGTTCAGTAGTTTGCCACCAGGAAGTTATAGTGTATTTACATAGTATAGTGTATATATACAGTTGAAGTCAAAAGTTTACATACACCTTGCAGAATCTGCTAAATGTTTTTTATTTAGTACTAACTTGAATAAGATATTTCACATAAAAGACATTTACATATAGTCCACAAGAGAAAATAATTTATAAAAATAGCCCTGTTCAAAAGTTTACACACACTTGATTCTTAATACCGTGTTACCTGAATGATCCACAGCTGTTTTTTTTTTTTTTTTTGTATTGATTGTCTCTTGTTTGTCCTGAACCAACAATGACTGTATGATTTTGAGATCCATATTTTAATATAGAGGGACTCATATGCAAATATTACAAAAGGTTCAAACACTCAATGATGTTCCAGAAGGAAAAATGCTGCGTTAAGAGCCAGGTGTGTAAACTTTTTAACAGTATGAAAATGTGTGCATTTTTCTTATTTTGCCCAAATGAAATATTTATTTTCATGTTGTACTGCCATTCAGAAGCTACAAAAGATACTTAGATGTTTCCCGGAAGACAAAATAAGATTAATTTACCCCAATCTTCAAATTAAAAAAGTTTTCACCCCCGCTCTTAATGCATTATGTTTCCTTCTGGAGCATCAGTGAGCATTTAAACCTTCCGTAATAGTTGCATATGAGTCCCTCAGTTGTCCTCAGTGTGAAAAGATGCATCTCAATATTTGGATCTTTCATTTAACAACACAGTATTAAGAATCAACTGCATGTAAACTTTTGAACAGGGTCATTTTTATAATTACAACATAATTATTCTCTCTTGTAGACTGTATGTAAACATATTTAATGTGAAATATTTCACTCAGGTCAGTACTAAATAAAAAATAACATGCATTTTGTATGATCGCTCTTATTTTGGTAAAATAATTAACATTTAGCAGATTCTGCAAGGTGTATGTAAACTTCTGACCTCCTGAGTGCCATCAATGGTTTCATAAAATTGTATCTATTAAGCTGACATTAGTTGCATTTATATTATTTATATTATATATTTTATCATATTTTGTTCAGCTAATGCACATGTACTTTCTAGAGAAAGAGAGAGAGAGAGAGAGAGAAAAGGCCTATTTAACTGGAAGTTGGGATTTTCTGTGTGTTCTTCTCATACTGTCTCTGGTTTAACCTGGAATGCTTTGAATTTTTAACTAACTACAAAACAAACACATCAATCACAACAGGATGCAGCTGTAGATGCATCAAAAGGTTCTTCCTGTTGGTCTGACCTGTTCTTGTGTATTTAGACTACAAACACACACACAAAAATGAATGGCTGCTTGAATAATGCCTCAGATTTCTATTCTATGCTGTCAGTTTTTAAAATAGTTTCCTGGTGGTCCCTCATCATATTTAACAAACAGTCAGTAACAAACTCCGCAAGAATATGCATTTACAATTTATGATTAGTTAAATGGCAACATATGACCCACACACCCTGAGTGTTGTAACTAAAAATTATGTGGTTTATGTGGTAGACAATAATTTTCTTGTCTGTCTTTCATAATAGACTGATAAGTGACAAATGGATGAATGTGCAAGTGGGAGACATCATAAAGTTGGAGAACAACCAGTTTGTCACAGTAATGCATTTTACAGATTTAGATTTAAATTACATTTACCTGTATGTACCTTTAAACTTCATATCTTTACTTAAAGATTTAGGATCAGATTTAAAGTAATGTTGAATTAACATCACCTTGTCTCTCTGTATTCTCCTCACAGGCGGATGTGCTCCTGTTGTCCAGCAGCGAACCTCTCAACCTAGTGTACATAGAGACTGCAGAGCTGGATGGGTGAGTACAAGAAACACACAAAAAAAAACAGGGATTGCTTTTTATGTATGTGCAGCTATAATAAATAGATTTCTGTTGTTTTTATGAAGCTCAAATATCTCATGTGATGTACACAATGAATCCTGTGTTTTTTATGTTTAAAAATAGGGTTCGTTTTGGCCTGATTTCATGTTTTCTTTGACACACAGAGAAACCAACCTGAAGGTTAAACAGGCTCTGACGATAACAGGAGACATGGGAGACAATTTAGAGGCTTTGGCTGCGTTCAATGGTGAGTAGAATTCCTTGTTCTAGTTAAAGGGATAGTTCACCAAAATGAAAATTCTGTTATCATTTACTTGCCATCAAGTTATTCCAAACCTGTAAGAGTTTCTGTTGAGCAAAAGAATATTAAATAATGTTGGTAACTGAACAGTTGATGATACACTGCCATTCATCAGAAAAAAAGAATTATCTTCTGCTCATCAAGGCTGCATTTATTTGATCAAAAATACAGAAAAAACTGTAATATTGTGAAATATTATTGCAGTCTAAATGAACAGTTTCCTATTTTAATATATTTCAAAATATAATTTATTCCTGTGATGCAAAGCTGAGTTTTTATCAGCTATTACTGCAGTCTTCAGTGTCACATTATCCTTCAGATATGATTCTAATTTGCTGATTTATTGCTTTTACTATCAATGTTGCAGTAGTTGTGCTGCTTAATATTTTTTTGGAAACTACTTTTCAGGATTCTTTGAGTAAAAAGTTTTAAAAAACATATGCATTTATTCAAAATAGCAAAGGCTTACATTGTCAGAAAATACTTTTTATCAATTTAACACATTCTTGCTGAATAAAAGTATTAATTCCGTTCAAAAAAAGAAAGAATAGAAATGTACTGACCACAAACTTTTAAATGGTAGTTTATATTGTTACAAACGATTTTAGCTACACAACTGTTTTCAACATTGATAATAAATCAGGATAACAGAATGGTTTCTGAAGGGTCATGTGACACTGAAGACTGGAGTAATGTATTTACACCGTCCCTATTGATATTAATTTCGTAAGTCTTTACTAGTTAATAATTAAAGGAAGGAACTTGAGTGAGTGATGTGCTACCATTTTTAAATCTTTTTTTTTTTTTTTACTTGACTTGGAAAATAGTAACCGTTAGGAATCTCAACTCTTTTACTAGACAAGATGAAATTGAGAACAAACTGAGACGTTTTATTAACGTCGACGTTTAATTTCTCCCGCTTCTCCAATTTTGCTCCTGAGCAAAACCCCAGCTCACATCATCTCTAGAGTTTCAAAAGAGAACAACAGTCTCATTGTGTGCTCAGATTATATTAAAGTCTACTCCCATTGGTCAAAACATAAAAATTTGTCCAAGACCAAATTATCCAAGCTGTGCAATCTACAAAGCATTAACTTACATAAAAAGTATCTGAAAACTCCTATATCTTCTCAGCATCTAAGTCTTCTGAATTTCTGAGTAATAACATTTTCCTGGTCTTCTCTGTGTTTTATTCAGGGGAGGTGTGCTGTGAGCCTCCTAACAACCGCCTGGATCGCTTTACAGGCACGTTGACGTTCGGCACGCAGAAATACTCGCTGGATAACGAGCGTGTCCTGCTCAGAGGCTGCACGCTCAGAAACACTGACTGGTGTTTTGGCCTGGTGCTGTTTGCAGGTAATAAATTCAGGCAGATGTGTGGTGTGTGCTCTGGAGCTGTCTGGTGTCCCAGTTCAATCCCTCTTTTATTACTAGAGAGAATGTGTCTGGTGTATGTTTTTGAGGGTGTAAAATGGTTTCCTAGTCAATAGACTATACAAAAACTGACTCTTGAATAAATAACATACTGGATTTATGATTGAAATCATTATAGTGAAATCATTGAAGTGCTGTGGTTCATATATATGTTATGTCTTCAGGCCCAGAGACTAAACTGATGCAGAACTGTGGGAAAAGCACCTTTAAGAGGACAAGTATCGATCGACTCATGAATGTACTAGTGCTCTTTGTAAGTTAAATGCTAATTTACAGCTCTTTCACTTGAAGATTTGCTCCTTTATATTTGTGTGTGTGTATATGAGCACTTACACACACAAAACTCCAGAAGGTTTTTAGGGATTTGTTCATATATAATTTGATTTTCGTTATACAACATTTTATTCCACAAAAAAATGTGTAAAAATTAAACAAGAATTTTGAAACTGACTTCATCCAGTGATTTGATTTTTATACTAGAAATATGTGCAAATTAGCGCATATTTCATTAAATAATGCCTCATTTGCATATTAAAACGTACATTTTAGAAAACTTGTAATACAAAATATGTTTGCAATTATCAAAGCAATCAATCTACTGAGTAAGTAAGTTGATAACTATTTGTTTAATTGCAGTGTCTTGCCTTAATCTCTAAAAAATGGAGTAAAGGCTGCTGAAAATTAAGATTTGCTATCACAAAAATTATTTTAAATTGTAATGACTGTACAATCATAATAAATGCAGCCTATATACTGTAAGCATAGGAGACTTCTTTCAAATCAGAATGAAAAATCTGACCGACCATAAACTTTGAAACAGTAGTGTGTATAAACAATAAATGTTTACAGAAAAAAGGATTGAGCGAATAAATAATAAAAAAACAATATAATATTAAATGTAGTTTGTTAGTATGTAAGGAGAAGGTTGGTCACTACAAGTTACTAAAACTAAAGTTTGATCTGTTGTGTTTTCTTTGTAGATTTTTGGGCTTCTGGCTTTGATGTGTATTATTCTGGCTGTGGGGAATGGGATTTGGGAAAACCATGCAGGGTCAAAGTTCAATGCCTTTCTTCCACGAGAAGAGAACATTGCGTTTTCAGCGTTCCTCACCTTTTGGTCCTACATTATAATCCTCAACACTGTGGTGCCCATTTCACTATATGTCAGGTAGAGCGTGTTCATGTCCTGCATACTTGTTCTTGTTTGTTTTCTGTAAAAATTAAATGAAAATGAAGAAATGATGTAAGATGCAGAAATATTCCACTCTATTTCTAGGTATCTTTTGCCCTTTTGGCTGTAATACTGCTGTAACTTTTCATTTAGAAACCTTTGACTCAAATTGTCATCCTGATGATGCAAAAACGTTTGCGTTAATTAAAAAAAGGAATGCAATTATCATTCTTTGTGTTTATATTGCAGTATGGAAGTGATTCGGTTGGGTAACAGTTACTATATCAACTGGGACAGGAACATGTATTACGCACGAAGTGACACGCCAGCTGAGGCTCGAACCACAACTCTCAACGAAGAGCTTGGTCAGATCAAATACGTCTTCTCTGACAAAACCGGCACGCTCACCCAGAACATCATGACCTTCAACAAATGCTCCATTAATGGGAAATCTTACGGTCAGAACCAATCCCACATGCATTGCACCAGTTGTTATATTTATAGGCCTATATTATTTCAAAAGATTGCCAATACAGTCATCCCAAGACGTTAAACTCCCCTGCTGCGATCAAACAGCCAGATACTGTTTGAACTTAAAAGCGTGTTTTCTCTGCCCCACAGGAGATGTTATTGACAACTACAGTGGACAGAGGCTGGAGATCACAGAGGTGAGAAACAAAGTCTCAAACAATCACAAGGGATTTTCATGAGTATGCTGGGTTAATAAGTTTGAGTTTGTGATAGGAAATGACACCAGTGGATTTCTCCTTTAACCGGCTTGCGGACCCAAAATTCCTCTTTTATGATCATAGTCTGGTAGAGGCTGTAAAGCTGGAGCTTCCAGACGTTCATGCTTTCTTCAGATTACTCGCTCTCTGTCACACTGTCATGGCAGAGGAAAAAAAGGAAGGTGAGTGATTATGTAAAACATTCGTTTTCTTTTTACTGTACAGTATGGGTTCATTAAAGCATGCGTTTTTTATATATACATTTTCATCTGTAGGTAATCTGGTATACCAGGCCCAGTCTCCGGATGAGGGCGCCCTGGTCACGGCTGCGCGTAATTTCGGCTTTGTGTTCCGCTCACGAAGCCCTGAAACAGTGACAATAGACGAGATGGGGATTCAGAGGAGCTATGAGCTGCTAGCCATTCTGGACTTTAACAATGTGCGAAAAAGGATGTCTGTAATTGGTATGCTCACTAGTTATTGAACAAATAGCTCACCCTGAAAAGAGAATTTGCTGAAAACTTACTTACCCTCAGGCCATCCAAGATATAAATCAGTTTGTTTCTTAAGCATTATATCATTTGCTCACCAATGGATCCTCTGGAGTGAATGGGTGCCGTCAGAATGAGAGTTCAAACTGCTGATAAAAAACATCACAACAATCCGACATTACTCTGGTACATCAATTATTGTCATGATAAGTGAAAAGCTATGTTTGTAATAACCAGAATCATCGTTAAGATTTTTTTACTTAATTCATTGCTTCTGTTAAAAATTTGTAATCCTCTATCAAATAATATTGCTTTCTTCAGTGAATCAGGAGAGAAATATGCACATACCAAGCACTGTTTAGAAGTGAACGTCATTCTAAACAAACATATCAGTGATTTTGATGTGATAAGACAACATGGGATTGCCTTTTTCACTAGAGAAATTGTTATTATAGATTATATATGAAATGTTATATATACAATATTGAATATGCATCTTTTCGTGTCACATGGCATTGGAGTCATGTTGATCTGCAAATTGGTAAGCAAGCACTGTAAAGCTAAATCTCTTCAAATCTGTTTAGATGAAGAAACTAACTTATCTATTTCTTGGATGGCCTAATGGTGAGTAAATACTGACCAAATTTTAATTTGGGGTGAACTGTTGCTTTAAGGAGGCTCCATGGCTTTTCTCATAGTGTGTATTTGTGTGTGTTAAATCTGGATTTTTTTCTTTCAGTTCGTAATCCAGAAGGCAAACTCTCCCTGTACTGTAAAGGAGCAGACACCATTGTATATGAGAGACTACATCCCTCCTGTAGCGAACTGATGAAGGTCACCACAGAGCACCTCAATGTAAGTCAACACCAGAGGGCTCTAGTGAGACTACAAAGAAAATATTTGTTTATCTTTCTCAGTTTCTCATGCTATCTCACACACTTTAAACAATATAGCTTTGTTCTAAAACCTTGTAAGCTGTCTCTGTCTACATAGGCAGTAAACAAATTATTTCTTGGTTAAAATAGAACATCAGAAGTAGGTGTTCTCCACAGAAATGTGCAGATTTCTTTACAACTGGAATGCCTGTTATTCACTGATTTAATTATACTTTAAATCATGCCCAATAACTATATATTTGTCTCTGCACTCTCTCACAATTTTTACCTGTCTCTGTAGGAGTTTGCTGGTGAGGGGTTGAGAACTCTTGTTCTAGCATATAAGGATTTGGATGAAGAATATTTTGCAGAGTGGAAACAGCGCCACCATGAGTCCAGTGTGGCCCTGGAAGACCGTGAGGAGAAACTGGAGAAGCTATATGAGGAGATAGAAAAAGACATGATGGTATAAACAAAACACACACACAAAAGCACAATTAGAGATTATAGTCTTTATGTTGGCTGCTCTGTTTAATTTGCCCTAAATGTTTGCTATTTTTTAAAAATATGAAGCTAAAGTGTTTTTGTGGTATCATTTTTGTTTAGTTGATTGGAGCTACAGCCATAGAGGATAAACTTCAGGATGGAGTCGCTCAGACCATTGAACAGCTGGCCAAAGCAGAAATCAAAATCTGGGTGCTCACTGGTGACAAACAAGGTGCTTCATTATTTAATTAGAAAATTCAGCCATTTCTTCATGCTATTTGTGACCCGTTTTCACATCCCCAGTGTTATTTGAAAAATTGGTATATCTGATCACTCTAAAGTAAACCTGATTTGCATTGCTTATATTCTAACTCATTTTCTGTGTTGCGCATCTTATGCTACGAGGCAGAAATAAAGCCATTAAGCAACACAATCTGTTCCCAAAGACTATTTTTGTATTTGAACTCGAACTTCAGTGTTTCACATTATGAAAGTGCAATGATTTAATTATGTAACATAATGAAGTCAGTGCTTGTGTCATTTATAAACATTATGTAATGTACTGATTACCCTCCATTTGTGTGTGTGTTTGTGCGCTCTTGTGTGTTCATGGTTGGCAAGTTTGTTAATTAAGTTCCTTTAATGATCAATTACCAAATGGCCCTCTAAAAACTTTCTGGTTTCTTGTACTGTCTGTCTTTTTCTAACAGAGACCGCTGAGAACATTGGCTATTCGTGTAACCTGCTGAGGGAGGAGATGAATGACGTGTTTGTTGTTAGAGCTAACTCACCAGAAGAGGTCAGACAGGAGCTGAGGTAATATATCTTATGCAGATGACATAATATTTGTCATATTTTGAGGTCTAAACACATAGGCGATGACAAAATTCCTTATTTGGGTGGGTGTCCACAAAATGGGCGTTTTATAGGGAAATTTTAATGATGTCATTTAAATTGCATATGCAACATTTAGCTTGTGTTTTTTTTCTGCTATTGTTTTTAGACTTTTATGTGCTTCTACAGAATTTCTGTTGTGTTTATTGGAGGTTCAAGCGCATAACGCTGAAACCCTATTGTGATTGTTAGAATGGCCAAGGATCAGCAATCTCCAGATAAAACTGATTGTGCAGACCAAACCGTAAGTCGTAGAGACTTGAAACTTAAAGGGATGGTTGTACTCACACCACCAACAAGGTCACCAAGACTCGCCCCAATCGGCCTGTCGGGGGCGCTACAGCGATCAAAAGTACGAAATCGCTCATAACCCCTAAACCATCAGTCGCAGGCTCAAGTGTCTTATGTTGTTGGAATCCTTGGCACTCCGGACAAAATTCATACCTCAGATTCGATCTTGAGCCTGGCGAAATTTGGGGTATTTTGGATTTTTTGAAAAACCTAAATTTGCTAACTAGTCCTAGGTTTTTCACCCGATCGGAACCAAACCAGTGCAGAAAAATTATCTGAAGAGTGAATATCAACAATTATTTAAATAAAGTCGAACTTTCAACTCACTGTTGCAAAGGGAAGCCAAAACGTTTAAAAGGGGTGGGTCCACTTTTAGTAAAATGCCTATAACTCCTGAACAGAAAGAGATATCTTTGCCAAACTCAGACTACTTATGTGAGAGCTCAATCTGAGGTCACAGGAAAAAAGTTGTGGAGCTTGGCCACTTGTCTTGGTGGCGCTATAAGAGGGGGAAAAACTAAAAATGGCTATATCTACACTAAAACTAAAACGTGTCTATAAGGACATTTGCGTATCTCAAAAAACATGGCTGACATTCATGGCCGGTGAAGTTTGAGCACCCATTAGACAAGGTTAACCAAGGGTGATTGAACGAAACTCGGTGGGTCTGTTTGACAATTTGAAAGAAATCGACCACTAGAGGGCGATATCGTACTTTTCAAGGCCGTAAACGATTGAACCGTTGCACGGCTTTTCGCACATACACACAATATTCATATAATTTGATAGAACTCCTCATTCCGGACAACTTTGCCTCTAGAAACACTGCTGTCAAATCGCTTTTTAAATGAATGAGAAGATGTAAAAAAATTAAATAAAAAATACTTTTGCGAATCAGTCCTAGTTTTTTTGCTCAGTCTGGAAAAAACACTGTAGTACAATTTTCTGGACTCTCTAGGTCGATAATTATCAAAACAAAAGATGACATTTACCCTTTGGGACCTATAATGGGGTAATTTAGAAAAGGGGCCTGTCCAAATGTACCCCAAATCCTACAAAACCTAAAGTAAAACTCGAAACTTTACGAAAACTGGTGAGCACATGCAACAGGTATTTCTAAATAAGCATGCAAAGTTTTAAGGAGATAGGACTACAGCTGGCGCTATAATAGTCATAAACAGTGTTGGGTAAGTTACTTTAAAAAAGTAATTAATTACTAATTACTAATTACTTTATCAATTTTGTATTTAAAATACTTATCTAATTACTGTGTCTAAAAAGTAACTTAAATACTCAATAAGTAATTTAACTAAATACTTCTTAAAATCCCTATAAACCTTGAGTGGACAAAAAATAGAAATTAAACTCTTTAAATAATAGATAATTAAATAAAACATGAGTCAAACATTAAATAGTTTAGCATTTTAGCTTTGTTAATAATCTATATTACATTCTATGAAAACATTCTATAATAATAAACTTTTTTGTAAGAAATGTAACCTTCTTTCGGTAAGAAACACAATTCCAGAATAACAAAATATATATATTATTCTTAAGAAACTTAAGAAAAGTTAAAAATGACATGTATCAACCTGTAAACGTGAAAATTAATTTAAAACAATGAGTTCAATAAATGTTTTACTTTATTTAAACAAATTTAAAATGTTATTTAGAATTTCAAGGAGCTTTTATAATACTATCCAATATTTTAATATTTAAAACATTTTAATGACCATTTTTGTAATCATGTCATGTGTTTCCACAAAGTGAACTGTAACCTTGCTCATTCAGACACTTTTCTGCGCTACCGAAGTAAAATCAAGTTTTGCCTGTTTAGCAGGAGTTGCCGCAGTTTTATCCGTCGAATATGAAGGATCACACAGAAGTGTTCGTCTATGCTGCCGTGTCAGGTGCTTGAGTACTCGTGCTATTGACAGCGCAGCGGCCGATAGTTTTTTCTCCCCATGACATAGCTTACATATTACTGTAATGTTCTTGTCTGCTTGTTTCAGAAAACTGAAGTAATGGGCATATTTCCATTTCGCAAAACAGCCACTCGCTTCAGCCGAGTCCAACATCCCCTTTAAGAATACCATAGGAGTATGCAGCAAACTTGCGCGAAATCACGTGCACCTGCACTTCAAGGATTTTAAAGCGGCAGAGTTTACTTTCACATTTATGCCGAGAACACACTACACGATTGTCATGCCGATTATGAATGGAATTTGGTCTTGATCACAGATCGTGCCTAGTCGGGCATAGTCTGTTCCAGTCGGGCTCAGTCGCTGTTTGTAGTCGTCACAAAAAATCGCATAGTGTGTGGTGTCTAAAGATAATAATCTTAGAATTCAAGAGCCAGTCGTTTTCACTAAGATTTTTTTAAACATGTTTAATATTTGCGACTGACACCAGCGATTTTATGAAGCTATGCGGTGGAGATGCGTTCACTGTCAAACATCATTCTGCATTAATTAGGTAATTTTGTCAAAAAAAAAATGTTCTTGATTACAAGAAAAATACAGATTGGTCTTGATGTAATTTATTTCGCCTTTCTTTTAATTCATAACTTAAGGCTATACAGATTTAAATAGTTTCGTTTTCAAAAGGGGAGCGCAGAACACTTTTTGAATTTCACGGTTTGTGTTACGTAGGTAAGTCTACGTGGGGTTCAGAGAATTTTTGTCCACATTATTTTCACACTTGTCTAGTACAAATATGTGGCTTTGTTTCATATTTACAGTGTATACGTTTTTCGTTATTTGCCTCAAAAGAAAGGTAGACAAATGTGACATGCCCCGTAGTACATTATAACACGACCATATGACAGCTTAAAATGTTATCTGATCGAATGAAAAACATATACACAACAAGCTAAAATATTTTGTCAATAAAATGCATACATTAACTTTTTCAAATAAAGTAATGACGTTTAAAAAAAAATAAAATAAAAAGAATCCAATTTTTTCAATCCAAATTGTTTGACAATGTTCCCCATCTGCACCACTGAAATATAATACAGGTTACTGTCTTGGTGGTTTGAGAAGCATTAATAAACAACAGATTGGAGAATAAAATAATAGCCGATTTGTCTCATTTTAAATGAATACTAAAAGCTGAAATGAAAAAAAATATTTCAGCCAGAAATGTACTTTTACTATGGTAAACAAAATATTCTGCGATATCTTCAAAAGGCTTTTGCATTTTGGCGCACTTTTTTCTCTGCATAGTGTTGCTACGCCAACTAGTAAATACTGAAAATTTGGTTATGCTAGCATGTGTGGAAATATTTAAACCACGCGTTACAACTAACCCCGCGTTTGTGCCCCGCGCTCCCCTTCTCTAAATTATGCCAGTGATTCTCCTATTTTAAAGATGATCAAGAATGATTTTATTTCGATCTGCAGTGTAAGAAAAGTCAAGAAAAAGATTAGCATATTGCCCTAAATATATATAAACTACAGGCTTATTCCTATTTTTTCTTAACTTTTAACTTCTTCTAAAAATGTATTATCAACAATATTAAATCAACTTTATAGGCTAGGTTAACGAATTTTCTTCATAATAAATATACAAACATAACGAATAGCTTACACTTCAAAACAAAGTTTTTATATATAAATTCATGAATCACGAATATGACGAAATACAATTATTATATATATATTAATTGTATAGCTATAACAGTTGTATCAAACGGATAAGAAAATTAAAGTGCCTTGAATTTATGTAATGTTTAATTTCGTTCGTTTCATTCTCCGTAAATGTAAAGAAAAAAATACCCTTTTACCTGGAACCAATTCGTTTCTAATCACTGATTTTAGACAAGCATACATGAGATCATTTATATATATTATTGCTTGAATAAACCTTTTAAAAGTAGTGCTAGAAATGTTATAATTAAGGAAATTAAACAGACCTAGGCTGGGTTCTCCGAAACCACCTTAAGGCTACGTCGTTCTTAAGTTGTACCTTAAGAAGTACCTTATCGTTAATATGTGTTTTCCGAAACCTTCTTAGTTAAGTATACCTTCTGTAAGTCGTAAGGTTGGTCTGGAGCGCTCTTAGCTATACTTACCGCTGCTGACGGTTCATACCGCTAGTGGGCAAAAAAAAAGCTTTTTTACATCGCAGTTTAATTACAAATAGAAAATTTTATATGAACATTTAATATAAAATCTGATTTAGTATTAAAATTGCATTTTTTACTTTACTTTAAAATTTTACACATAAAATACTTAAGTTGTTATAGCCTACACCCAGTGTCAAGTCAAGTCACCTTTATTTATATAGCGCTTTTAACAATACAGATTGTGTCAAAGCAACTGCGCCGTATTTAAACAGAACAATAGTGTGTAAGTAACGCATTATTGTAAACAATCAATTTTCAGTAAAAGGCAGTTCATCAATGAATTCAGTGATATCATCATCCAGTTCAGTTCAAATAGTATACGATATGGCTGGAAAGTGTCCCCAACTAAGCAAGCCAGAGGCGACAGCGGCAAGGAACCAAAACTCCACAGGTGACAGAAATGGAGAAAAAACCTTGGGAGAAACCAGGCTCAGTCGGGGGACCAGTTCTCCTCTGGCCGGTGTATGGAAGTGTTTTCATTAATAAAGTTTCCATGGTTGTTAGCTTTTTTTAATTACTATTTCGAGCCACATCAGCGGGCGAACCATTTGACAGAAAAGGCTATGAGTCTATATAAAGAAAGATGAGTTTACACAAACTTTATAGCTATGGCAGCGAGACAGTGAGTACTTGTTTTAAATCAAAGACGGCGCCGTGCGCGGAGAGTAATAGTGTGTAATGCATACGCCAAAGTCCATTTTTGCGTGCATATGATATGCCAATCCTTCCCATTAACTTCAATGGAGAGAGGATGCATACCACGCATCATCTTTTATATCATCTATAAAAGATGATGCGTTTTATTTATACGCATCCTCTCTCCATTGAAGTTAATTGCAAAGTCGTGTTATTCGTACGCAAAATGATGAGAATAAGTTGAAACACATACACATGTATTTCTGCATGTACATATTTCAATGAGCCCCGATAAATGCAGTTTGTACTATTTCTAAAACGCTTCTTTATGGAAAAAAAACATTGTTTTCTCAATACTTTACCTATACCGCTGTGAAGGAAAGAGCGCACAATCGATCACCGAGGCATCGATATCAACCTATTCAGCACCTCCACCATGGACAGCACCTGCTAAGGTCGCACTTAAGAAGGTTTACCTTAAGCAATATCCTAAGGTATAGTTTGGAGAACACACGTAGGAAAGGTATACCTGTAGTTAAGGTGTACCTTTTGAGTCTTCGTAGCACGCTAAGAGACAACGTTATCGGAGAACGCAGCCCTGGGCATTTGAAAAGACATATTATAATAAAAATGCGTTACAACGTTTCAATAGGTAAAACGGGTGTCAAATAAAGTACCGGTGTTGTGCGTAGTGTTGTATTTTGGTGCGGCTGAGGGAGCGCGGTTAGATGCTGCGGTTGCTACACTGCATTTTTTATTTTCATTTTTTTGGTTTGGCATAATTTGTCCAATCGTGACTCACCAATCGTTAAGTGTGTTGTGTAGTGGAGTGAATCAGTCATAGGTTTGTGCTCCTTTCCGATTGTCAAAGACTAAAATCGGTTCCAGTCGGTGGAAACAATCGTTAAGTGTGTTCAGGTCAGTCTTAGAATGCTTCTGCTAGTCGTGTAGTGTGTCCCCAGCATTAGAAGATTAATTAATCAAATTAAATAATGATATTCAGCGAGTTTAATTATTTTACAGTGTAACGCAAGTACATTAAACGTAACTGTAATTAAAATACTTAAAAATGAACAGTAATCAGTTACTCTACTTTTTCAGTGGAAAAGTATTTTAATTACAGTAACGCGTTACTTAGTAACGCGTTACACCCAACACTGGTCATAAACATTAAAAAACATAATATTTCTATGCTAAATTACTTGGATTTGCCAAAAATCCTTTTTTGAATCATTGATTTAGATAGTTACAGGCTTGCTAAATAATGTCTTTTTCTATATGTGCTTAAATGCCTTAAAGCGCTTGAACCCCGGTAATCACTGCTTGCAGCTATATTATTTAAATTGTCTCTTTTTTGCAAAGGGATGCCTGTCTAAAGATCCGCCCTGAAACTGAACAAGATAAATTCCTTATTCCTGAGGTTATCCTGGGTAATACTCCTAAAGTGGTTAAAGATGAGAACGTGAATGGAGAGTATGGACTGGTGATAAATGGACACAGTCTGGTGAGAGAAATCGTATTTTCCCTCTGTACTTTTGCCTAATTTCCAAATGTATGATTGTGCCCTTGGTACTGAGATGGGTGTGGCTGCACAGAGTGAAACCATTTTATTTCCTGTTGGGATCTTTGTGTTTGTAGGCATTTGCTCTGGAGAGCAACATGGAGCTGGAGTTTTTGCGGACGGCTTGCATGTGCAAGACAGTTATCTGCTGTCGTGTGACTCCTCTGCAGAAAGCTCAGGTCGTGGAGCTGGTCAAGAAATATAAGAAAGCGGTCACTCTAGCCATAGGAGATGGAGCTAATGATGTCAGCATGATTAAAGGTGAATTCAGCTCAACAATACAGATGCGTAAGAAAATAAACATTCCCAGGGCTTGTTGTTGTTTTGTTATATAAAATGGAATTATATACACGGCCACTCAAAAGTTTGGGATCAGTAAGATTTGTAATGCTTTTTAAAGGAGACTTTTCTGCTCCTTTGATTTATTTGATCAAAAATAGTGGTTTTCTATCTCATTATTCTTTAAAATAGAATTTATTCCCATGATTTATTCCCAAAACTGAATTTTCAGCATCATTACACGATCCTTCAGAAATCATTCTAATATGCTGATCCATTATAATGTTGGAAACAGCTGTGCTGCTTAATATTTTTTTGGAAGCTATGATAATTTTTTCAGGATTCTTTGATGAATAAATGTTAAAAAGAACAGCATTTATTTAAAATAGAAATCTTTTGTAACAATATACACTACCTTTCAACAGTTGGGGTCAGTAATTTTTTTTTTCTTTATTTCTTTCTTTGAAAGATTTTTTTTTTATTCAGCAAGGATGTGTTAAATTAATAAAAAGTGAAAAGTAAAAACTTATATTGTTAAAAAAAATTATATTGTGAACAAATGCTGTTCTTTCTTTTTATTCATCAAAGAATCCTGAAAAAAGTATCACAGGATCCAAAGAAATATTAAGCAGCACAACTGTTTCCAACATTGATAATAAAAGTAATAAATCAGTATATTAGAATCATTTCTGAAGGATTATGTGATGACTGCAGAAGACTGCAGTAATGGCAAATGAAAGTTCAGCTTTACATAACAGAAATAAATTCTATTTTAAAGTATATTAAAATAAAAAACTGTTATTTTGAATTGCAATAATATTTTATAATATTATTTTTTCTGTATTTTTGATCAAATTAACAGAACTTTGATGAGATTTTGTTAAAAACAAAAACAAAAAAAAAAACATTACAAATCGTACTGATCCCAAACTTTTGAGCGGCAGTGTATATATGTAACTATGGTATGGAATCATATGTATATATATTATTTGATATTAATCTTATTCTCTTTATTCTCCTCCTTTAGCGGCTCATATCGGTGTGGGTATCAGTGGTCAGGAGGGGATGCAGGCAGTGCTATCTAGTGACTTTTCTTTTGCTCAGTTCCGTTTCCTGCAGCGCCTCCTGCTGGTACATGGTCGTTGGTCATACCTGCGTATGTGCAATTTCCTGCGCTACTTCTTCTATAAGAACTTCACCTTTACCTTCGTGCACTTCTGGTACGCATTTTTTTGCGGCTTTTCCGCTCAGGTGAGTCGGGTGCAACAGAACTGAAAACTGTTCTTCTTTCCTTGCAATCACACTTGAGATGACTTGAGTTTAATTCTTGCATGTCTTTCTAGACAGTATATGATGAAGGCTTCATCACTTTGTATAACTTGGTATACACTGCCCTGCCTGTACTGGGAATGAGTCTGTTTGATCAGGTAGGTACATTTGGACATTAAATCGAAATGTATTTATATCTGTTTATGTCCAAACTCAATTTTCATGATACTAGATTCAGACAGTTGCAAGAAGCTTTATTATTAACCTCCAAGAAACATTAAAAATGTCAGTTCACCTTGTTCTTGTTTGTTAAAAAGATGAATGAGGCCTTGTAGCATTTCCACGGAATATTAATGGTTAGAAACAAACTGGTTCATTGAAAAGAAATATGACTTAATATTGTTTTATGTTTCTCCAGGATGTGAATGCTGGCTGGAGTCTTGAATACCCTCAGCTGTATGTACCAGGGCAGTTGAGTCAGTACTTCAGTAAACGTGCCTTCATGATGTGTGCACTTCACAGCTGTTACAGCTCTCTTGTGCTGTTCTTTGTGCCTTACGCTGCCACATATGACACGGCGAGAGACGACGGCAAAGATGGTGCAGACTATCAGTCATTCGCACTGATTACTCAAACATGTCTCACCGTCACTGTGTGTGTACAGGTTAGTGTAACCCTGCATTGCAGTGTAGTGTGTGTGATTTAATTTCCTATTTTTTCCTAATTTCTGTTCTATATTTCCCACAGTTGGGGCTGGACCTCTCGTACTGGACTGTTGTGAACCATCTCTTTGTTTGGGGAAGTTTGGGAATGTTCTTCATATTGACCTTCACAATGTATACTGATGGACTTTTCCGGTTACGTCCATCTTCTTTTGCATTCATAGGTAAGTAGGGCTTGCATTTGTCTCTATATACATTGCCTTGTATATAGAGTAGTATTCAAACCCCTTTATTTTTTCACATTTTGTGTTGCTGTCTTATGTAAAACTGTTTTAAATTACTTTTTTCCCACGTCAATCTACACTCAGAATTGTCATAACTTTATACATTTATTAAAATAAACTGGAAAAGGTACATTGCATAAGTATTCATACCATTAACTAAGTACTTAGCTGAAAAACCTCTAAGTCTTTTTGGGTATGATGCAACAAGATTTACACATCAACATTTGCCAATTGTCTGCCATTCTTTGCCTCACCTCTTCTCCTCTCAAGCTCTGGTAGCTTGGAAGGGGGCCTGGCAGACATATTCAGGGTTCTCTTGAAATCTTTGATTGGGTTCAGGCCCAGGCTCTGGTTGGGCCACTCAAGTTGACTAAAGCCACTCTTGCTGTGTGCTTAGGATCATTGTCCTGTTGGAAGGTGAACCTTCTGCCCAATCTGAGGTTCTAAATGCTCTGGGCTGCGTTTCCCAAAAGCATTGTAAGTCTAAGTACATCGTAGCCCCATTGCCACCAATGGAGCGATGATCAACTTGTCTTACGATGCTTTTGGGAAATGCAGCCCCGGACTGGGTTTTCATTAAGGCTATCTCAATATTTTGGTGCATTGAGCTTTTCTTCTACCCTGATGAGTCCCTCAGTCCCTGCCACTGAAAACAGCCCCACAGCATGAGGCTGCTACCAGCACATTTTACTTTTGGGATGGTACTCTGCAGGTGATGAGCAGTGCTTGGTTTCCTTCAAACATGATGCTTGGAACTGAGATTCATCAGACCACAAAATTTTGTTACTCACAGTCTGAGGGTCCTTTAGGTGCTTTTTTGCAAATTCCAAGTGTGTGTTCATGTGTCTTCACTAAGGAGAAGATTAAAGCCTAGATCGGTGAAATGTTGCAGTGATGTTTGTAGTTCTGTAAGTTTATATGCATATATGTGACCCTGGACCACAAAACCAGTCATAAGGTTAAATTTTACAAAACTGAGATTTATACATCATATGAAAGCTCAATAAATAAGCTTTCTATTGATGTATGGTTTGTTAGGATAGGACAATATTTGGCCGAGATGTGTCTATTTGAAAATCTGGAATCTAAGGGTGCAAAAAAATCAAAATACTGAGAAAATCACCTTTAAAGTTGTCCAAATTAAGTTCTTAACAATGCATATTATTAATCAAAATTTACATTTTGATATGTTTACAGTAGGAATTTTACAAAAAATCTTCATGGAACATGATCTTTACTTAATTTCCTAATGATTTTTGGCATAAAAGAAAAATCTATAATTTTGACCCATACTATGTATTTTTGGCTATTGCTACAAATATACCCCAGCGACTTAAGACTGGTTTTGTGGTCCAGGGTCACATATGATCATGGAGCTCAACTCGAGTGACCATCAGGTTCTTGGTCACCACTCTAGCCAAGGCCCTTCTCCATCAATTGCTCAGTTTGGCCAGGAGGCCAGCCCTAGGAAAGAGTCCTGTTTGTTTCAGACTTCTTCCATTTAGGGTAACGGAGACTACATGCTTTACATGCAGCAGATTTTTTTCTAAACTCTTCCCCAGATATGTGGCTTGATGCAATCTTGTCTCTGAGGTCTAAAGATTTTTGCTCTGATATGCATTTTCAGCTGTTAGACCTTTTATTAGGATGTATGTGCCTTTCCAAATCATACCCATTCAATTGAATTTGCCACAGGGAACTTCACTCGAAGTGTAGTAACATCTACAAGCAATATGACTGTTTCTAAGCTAAATTTTAACTGTCCTATTTGAATAGGTGTGAATACTTATGCATAGTAATCATTTACATTTTATTTTTTTAAATAAATTTAAAAACCTGTTTTTTTACTTTGCAATTATGGTGTATGGAGTGTAGATTTATGTGGGAAAAAAGTAATTTAAAGCAGTTTAACAAAAGGCAGCAACATAACAAAATGTGAAAAAAGGGTATGAATACTTTCGCATACACATATATAATGTAGCATTCCATAACTTTAGATGTGTATATCACATGCTGTTTTTCATACTAATTTTCAAGAAAAAGTGTGTAGTATAGAGTGTATAAAGTGTGTATGTATCTTGTGTTTTACAGGAACTGCCCGAAATTGTCTCAACCAGCCCAACGTTTGGCTGACTGTTGCATTGACAGCTATACTGTGTGCGCTTCCTGTGTTTGCTTACCGGTTCTTCTGCAACCAGATCTCTCCTACCATCAATGACAAGGTATATAGTTACTTTACATCACAGTATTGATCCTTGTATTCAGTATTACTTTTAAGATCATTTATCAATCAAATTACACACAGGCATATTCTGAATATGCAGTAATTGACTATCTTTACCTGCACATCAAATTACGTTTAAGGTCTGTATTCAGATTGCCATATTCATAATGTTTATATGTGTAAAGAGGAAGTAAGCACATTATAATGTCTTACTGTAATTGTGTATAATAGTATAGTATAAAATATATAATAGTATAAAAATGAAGAGACAAGACAGATGTTTACTGAAATGGATTGTTGAATAGATAGGTAAACCAATGAACAAAATTCTGTTTCGGTTGTTAAATGCAGGTTAGGTATAAGGTGCGTCAGATGAAGGAGCCTGCTCCTCGCCCGCGCCGCACCAGGCTCACCCGAAGGAGCACGCGTAGGTCTGGCTACGCCTTCTCGCACGCCCACGGTTATGGTGACCTTGTAACCTCTGGCAGATTTTTGCGGCGACAAACACCAGTTCGCTCAATGGGCTTGATTCCCACAGGACGCTCTCCTGGCTTTAAGCCCACAGGTCGGTCTGCGGGTTACAGTCCGGTCGGGCGAGAACAAAACCCTAAACAGAAAGTTGAACCAACGTCACTGCAGATGTTCCGTGCGGTTAAAGACTCTTCCTTTTGAACGGTTCAGCTTTTCAACCAGAGCTAGAACCAAAATCTTAAATGCTGTTTACAGGGTTTAAACTCTTGGGGATAATTCCACAGCTGCTGTGTTATGTGTATATTGCAGAATATATACGCACACTAAGAACAAAAGACTTGATTCCTAAATGTACGAAATCTTAGGGAGTGTGCATTTGTCGCTCATAATGCAAGTGTGGCTTACAGCAAGAACAAACTGAAATATCCATCATGCTGAAGGACGGAGAGTACTTGTTCTTTCTTGTGTCATCACTACAATGGGAGTGACAGACATGCGTGACTATAGGAGAGCAAAAAACGATGAAAGCACAGCACATGATGTCATAGAGGAAATTCGAAAGCACTGTTTCCTGTTCTCTTCCTTTTTCAGGTACTTTGCCTATTAACGCCTTTTGACATGAGTCCTGATTTCAATATACACCACATCCAACATTTTTTTTAATCATTTCAACTCAAAGGGGTCATGTCATATCCATTAGAGGTCCATTTACACTACTAGTCAAAAGTTTTTGAACAGTAAGATTTTTAATGTTTTTTAAAGAATTCTCTTCTGCTCACCAAGCCTGCATTTATTTGATTCAAACCACAGCAAAGATGTACTATTTAAAAATAACTGCTTTCTATTTTAATACATTTTAAAAGGTAATTTATTCCTGTGATCAAAGCTACATTCATTAGCATCTTTACCCCAGGCTTCATTGTCACATTATCCTTCAGAAATCATTCTAATATGCTGATTTGCTGTATTTATTATTTATTAGTATCAATATTTTAAAAAGTTCAGTACATTTTTTCAGGATTCTTTGATGATTAGAAAGATCCAAAGATCAGCATTTATCTGAAAGAAAAAGCTTTTGTAACATTATACACTATACCATTCAAAAGATTGGAGTCAGTATATTTTTAGCAAGGATGCTTTAAATAGATCAAGAGTGATGATAAAGACATTTATAATGTTACAAAAGATTTCTATTTCAGATAAACGCTGTTCTTCTGAACTTTCTATTCATCAAAGAAATCTGAAAAAAATTATACTCTGCTGTTTTCAACATAATAATATTAATGTTTTTTGAGCAGCAAATCAGAATATTAGAATGATTTCTGAAAGATCTGGTGACTGGAGTAATGATGTTAGAAATTCAGCTTTGAAATCACAGGAATACATTTTATTTTAAAATATATTTAAATAGAAAACAGCTATTTAAAATAGTAAAAATTGTACTGTTTTTGCTGTACTTTGGATCAAATAAATGCAGGCTTGGTGTTTTAATAAACATTAAAAATCTTACTGTTCAAAAACTTTTGACTGGTAGTGTATAATATTAATCAACATTTTCTTTTGCACCAAACAGTCCTAATTAAGTTTTTCCTCCTATTCTGTGGCCTTTAGAATTAAACAGATCTTTTCACTATTGTACCTCTAAGAGCTCTATATATAAGAGTCTTCCTAGGATGTGAAATGAATACCTGTTCACACCAAGAATGTTAACTTTAACGATAACTATATTAGTGTCCACATCGGTGCACGATAACATTGTTTAGTATAAGTGCATGCTGCAGTTTTGTTATCTGACGTTTTAAATGTTCAAACTCTTTTAAGCAGAATGGACTCAGTCAAAAAAAAATTCATTTAGAAAGTGATTCCAATTATATTGTCAGTGTGATTATTTAAGCAATAAGGTACGAGAGGCCGTGCTGTATCATGAATAAATCACGGCTGAAGGGCGTTGTTAGGCACGACGCGAAACCGTGATTTATTCATGATACAGCATGGCCTCAAGTACCTTATTGCTTTTATAAAACGGTTACCACACAATAAAAATATTAAAATCAAAAATATATATTAATTTATATATATTAAGTTGTACGTTTTCATAAAGTAAAATCATTAACTGCCTTCCGCTGTAAAAAGTAGTCCCTAACTGCTGCAGCTGTGTTTACGTTGCTAAGGGTGGTTGCTAAGGGGGTTCAATGATACACAAAACCGTTGAGTGAAGCGGTCATAGCAGTGCCGTATCATGAATACGACACAGCTGCTGACCAATCAGAATTGAGGAATGGAACTAACCGTTTTATAAATATATTTATACTACAGGGCCGTTGAATGCTTGAATCTGATTGGCTGACGAACGTTCTAGAGGTGTGCATTATTTTCAGGGAAACGCACGGCGAACGTAGTTCCAGGCAGCTTTTGACCGCAGTACATGTCTATATCACTTCGCCACACATTTCAGTTATTTCAAAGGTCCTTACAGCCCAAAACGGCAAAATAACCAAAAGCTACAGTGACACTGGCAAAACAAATACATACGGAAAACAACAGGATAAAAACGACAGATTATGTCCATGTTTTTTCCACAATATTACGTTTTATTATGTACGGAAAGCACATACTCTATTTCTCTCGCTCTCTCTCACTCACAGACGCACATACATAACTTACAGTTAGCACTCGCGCTAATGTTGTTAGCGCATCTCTGACGATAAACAACTTAAAAACGGCATGACAGTTCTCACGCGAGGTAACAACGGCGTGGTCTTGAAGAAAATGAACTTAAAGTTTAACTGTCAGTAGAGACGATGCTGCCAGTCACTTTGAGAGACACACAGACTTGAGAGAGGTAACGTTAATTTACGATCTTAAACTCTCTCCCCCCTCTCTTGCCGTCCGTCTGCTTGACTGTCTAAACTTCATTATTAACTGCATTAGTTTGCTATCAACGGCCCGAAGTCGACATCGTCGTCAATTATTCCTTACTTATTGTTATATCATTGTTGGTGTGAATGGGCCTTAACAATGCTGACATGGCCCTCATAGTTACGACCACACTGACATGATCAAGGACCTTGTTAAAAATAAAGTCAGATGCTCTACTAATTTTGGAATGCATTCATGTCAGTACAGAGTCACATATTCTAGTAACCGGCAGCCAGAAAAAGCCCCTATCTAACACTGATCTTTACCAAATTGTTACCAGTTCAGATAATCATATCTATAATAGTATCATTGCACTTCCTCCTCATTTTCACTGTGACTAGGCAGTCCAAGTTGCTGAATAGACATTATTGTTGTGTAAATGTGGGGGGGTTTGTTAATATATTCATCACTTTCACAACACAAAGTGACAGCTTCTATACATTGACTTGGACTTGGACAGGGGTTTTAACTTTCAAATGTTTCAGTGTGTAAATCCTGTGTATTTCAAAAGATCGTGTATTTTAAGATCAAGGAAACATCTATTTTTCATTACATGATTTCATTATGTCTGTGTTTAGAGCTAACCAGAAATGAGGAGACAAATTTCAACACATTTACAGTATTAATTACTCATGGAGTGCCTTGCATATGACTTTGATTTAAAGATCATTGTTAGCACAAGGAGTTGTTATGGTTTGGGAACATACTATTGTATATTCAGTAGAGTAAAAAGCATTTTAATTCAGCTTTACTCTGTATACAAATATACATTATATTCATACTCTATCTGTACTATGCAAATTCTGTAAAAGCAAAAACATTTTGTACAAATAAAATACTTTTTTTACACTTTTTATATTGTATAAAACTAAGTTTGATCAAGTCTTTTCAGTTACACATGGCTGTTAAAAGTTCACACTGCCATTAATTATTCACCCTAATGGTGTTCCAGACATGCATGACTGCATGAACATAAAATGCAAAGAATATTCTGGCTACTCTT
>NC_133365.1:43694666-43731856 GCF_049309525.1 Garra rufa | reverse complement strand
AGAGCTGCCTGTAGGGGACCAGCAGTCTAACACCCCACCCACCCTCAGGCAGTCAAACCACAGTATGCAAACCCGGTCATCTGGACCCAAAAGACGTGATTTGTGACCGCGTATCACCGTAAAGATGGCCAAAAGTCAGCATTGTGAGGACGCACAGTCAGTCTGTACGCGAGGGAGGAGGGTGCGCGCTTCATCCTGACGTAGCGCCGCTCGCTCCAGCCCTGCGCCGCTGTTGCGGTCAATACCTTCACCACAAAATCAACCTAAACGTGGTGGTCGTTCAGCGTGATTTGACATCGTGATATCTGGGATTCAAGAAGATGACATTTATCGACAACGTGAGTATAAATACGGCTTTGCTTTTATAATTTATTGGGAATTTGGTAAACACGGTTAACGTTAGGTGGAAGCTAACGGGACTGCCTGCTGGCAGATATTACATCACCGCTGCCGATTCAGATTTAACCGAGATGGTGATTTTGTTAATTATTAAGAATGAACTAACACGACATTTATGCGTATTGTTATTTTAAAATGGTAAAATACAGACGCTGTAGCCTTGTGCGCGTAACCGTCATCTCCGCCCGTTTTTACGCTCGCATCATCGTTGTTAACATTTAAATATCTGCATAGTGTTTTATTACGCTCTTGAAGATGATTTTGTCAGCTTTTAGAATAATTAGTTCCTAAAACCATTGTCCAAAAGCGGCATACTAGTGCCTAATAAAAACAAGCGGTCATGGACGGTCTGTAACGTTAGGGTTTTTTTGTTTTGTTTTGATGCTGATTTTACATTATTTATTTATGTTTCGACTTGCTTTCATTGTGATGGTGCATCGCATGTAAAAAAGGAATGAATACACACTTGATAAAATCACTAAATAGGCCTTCAGATGCAGGGCGTGCTACTGTTAGATCAAATATGCCACCGTGATTCGCTGTTAGAGAGTGAGGCCTGTGTTTGCGCATATCGATCACAACACCAGAGGTTCACGAATAAACACCAGTCACATCATAACCTGAAAACGTTAGAGAAAATCTTACCGATCATAATAACGAAAAAAAAATACGATGTTAGCAAACGAACACAAAAATAAGCCGCATAAAGGCCTGTTAATGTACACGTATGTATGTTTGATATACTGTACGTCATTTACTAACAGGAATACTTCAATATGGCTAACTTGTCTTTCCCCTAGTAAGGAAAATGCTATAAAATCATTTACAAATACGTTTAGACTTTTAATTTTAGTAGGTTTATTAAATATTATTACTATAAATGTTATTATTAGAGAATTGTACAACACATTTTTGTTTATTTTATTGACATTTAACTTATGTAAGCAAGTACAAGGTTTACTAGCATATTTTTCTGATTATTGCTGCTGAAAATGGCAAATTATTGTCATGTTTTGGGCTGTACTAATCGGTCGGCTCGGGAAAACATTTGGAGTACTATAGACTGCCAAAAGTTATAGTAAACCAAGGAGAATAGTGCAAAAAACTGTCAACAAAAGGCCAAACTGAACCATGATTTCCAGGGCAAGAATCTTGAGAACATTTGTGTTTGTTCTTATCATTTTTAGTCAGGTAGGTTAAATATTAGGTTAATATCTTAATTAATACTGCTTGTACATATTTTTACCACCTATTAACAAATTTGTCAAAATATTGTGCCCTTTCCTGCTTACTAAGTCCTTCTCTATGTGATTTAGCAGCTTCCACACATTTTTCCCCATGGTTTAGACAGCATAAATTAGCAGGACAAAGTATTCAGTAGTACCATGTAATCATGTTGTTGTTTACATTCGAGTATCTCCAATATGGCCGTGCATCCAGGTAACTGACCAAATCAGCATTTCCCACAACTTTCCTCTACAAATAGTTAGAATGCATTTTCTAATAAACAAACAGTGAGCTTGTAACATTTCGATGCTCTTGACAATTGTATAATTATGACCATAACAGAATGTTACTGTCTCGACTCGTGATAATTTCATCATTTCGATAGAGAATGATAGAGAAACACCACTGAATATGACGTTTATTTTGTGTTAAATAACTCAAACAGACTGAAATCTGTAAGAAAATCTCTAAGAGAACTTTCTAGTCTGATTCAATTTGACAAAAGCAGCTTGTGTTCAAGAGAAGACTGTGAGATGTCATCATTTTAATTTGAAGCGTTTTATTGATTGTAAGTGGTTAAAATTGAACATGATGCAATATAGTAAAATCATTTTTGGTTAGCTTACCATTTTTTAGAACACAGTAGTTTAGTTTATAGAAAACATAGCTAGCTTCAGCTAATGTTGTCGTTTGGTAATTTTAGAAGGGCTATGATTGTGTATGTAGTCTGTGGTTGGCTTTTCCATGTTTTTGCTGAACAGGAGCTTGATGTTTACTTTCATCCTGACAGACTTTTACATTGAAGTGTGAGAAAAGTAAGAAAGTCTAGCACTTTTTAGTGTCTAGTCTTTTTTGCCCACTCAGATTTATTTCTTATTATTTTATTATTATATAAGTTAGATTTTTTACTTGTGCGTTTGGACATTTAAATATGAGTCACATGGGGAAGACACACATTATGGAAACCAGTAAACCCTTTTTTATCTCTAGAAGTCTATTAAGAGACAGTTTACTCATCATTTTCTGACTGTACCCTGTTTTTTTAGATTTACAAGCTATTGTTATCTTACTTTAAGTTGCCAGAATTCTTTAAATTCATGAAATTACAATATCTCTGTAAACACATCCTGTAATTCAAATCACTTTCTGCAGGTTCAAATAGGCTATGTTCAGTTCTCTGTTTATACTGTAAAAAGATGATCAATAATTTAGTATACATTTGCGTTATAACCTTTAATCATCTAAAATGTGATAATAGAAAACCAATATGAATTCTAATCCAAATTGACTACTCAGTTAGTTATTAAACAGCACAACGCCTGTTTTTAATGGTTTTTACTCTCTGTGTTTGTGCGTGTGTGAGAGGCATGCCGTCTTGTTGCTGTCTGTCTGCAGCTGTCTGTCTGATCTTATAGCTAAACGCCCAGTCTGTGGAATGTAGTGGCTGTCATAGCCTGTAGTTATGCAACAATGAGACATGAAAGAGGGAGAGAGAGAGCATTTTCTGCTCCCTTAACCAGCGCCTCTTTTCTTTTTTTTCTGTCTTATTTACTACAGAAATGGATGAGGGTGTTGTGATGTAGCTCGACTGGTACTAGTAATTTCAGCCAAATAGTTTCCCTGGTCAATCTAGCAGTCTATCACTATTGTGGTCCCTACTGTATATCTCAGTACTGTGTGACTGATTAGATGAAGTCAGGCTAAACTGACTCATGAATTACTGGAAATAGCTGCCTCAGACTGTGTGAACTAATGTAAGGTCTAAGATACATTTCAGTGTTTTCCTGTCAAGTTGAAAGTGGAATTCAGCAGTATCCTGTAAAGAACAGTTTTTTTCATCAGTGTACTTTGTTGGGACCCTAAGAACATAAATCTTTTTATTTGTGAATCCTCTTATGGAACAGATGTAGTGGCAAGTTCTTTTCTTTCTCATTTTTATGTTTTCTCATTCATATGGAAGCCCGTTTCCACCACTGAATAATAACTAAAAAAGGTTATTGCGATCTCACAATTCTGCCTTTTTTTTTTCTTGCAGAATTGCATGATACAAACTCGCAATTCTGACTTTTTTTCTCAGAATTGTGACACATCAACTCGCAATTGCGAGTTATAAAGTCAGAATTGTGAGATATAAACTCACAATTCGGAGAAATAAAGTCAGTATTGCGCAATATAAACTCGCAGTTGCAAGAAAAAGTCAGAATTGCAAGTTTATATCTCGCAATTCTGACTTTGACTCAAAATTGTGAGTTTATATCACACAATTCTGAGAATTCCAAGAATTGCGAGTTTACTTTATATGACGCTATTCTGAGAAAAAAGTCAGAATTGAGAGATGTAAACTCGCAATTACCTTATTTATTTTTTATTCCAAAATAATGTGATTTTTGATTCAATTGTGGAGGAACAAGCAGAATAAATAGAAGTCTAACTTCACCAATCAAAAGTATGTAATTTTATTGGAAGCTCTAGTTATGACATTTTGATGAAAAAAAAGAAACATTTGAATGAATCGTTCACAATAAACTAATGACATACATTTAGTAAATAGACAGAGTGAATTTATATTTAATGCCAACTTTAAACACATTGTATTTGTTTCATTCCAAATGTTCTTCTGAAAATAATTTTTGCAGATTGGATGACAACCAATTTGAAAAGAAAACATTTTAAAGTAATGTGGTTCACAATATATTTTCTTAAACACACAGCTTGGCAGGAACATGAGTGTTACGTAATGGAGTTTAATCTGGCCAGACTGCAGGAGGACACAGACAGTTCAGTGAGGGTTCTCAATGACAGGTGATATTGCTGAGGATCTCTTATATGTTTTCTAGGCAGAAAAAATGTTTAACAAATGTAAAATGTAGTGATAACACTGGCTCAATAGGCCCAAGACTTCTGTCAGCCTGCCAGAAACACTTTTGTATTGGTCCTGGCCCTATTATCGAGCCCTCAACCACATGTAAAATCAATGCTAATAACCTAATTTTATAATGCCTACATTTCCATGTTTAGGCAGTTAGAAAAATAAAAATCTTTTTCTAGTATTTAATGGCACTGTTCTAGATTATTCCATTGATTTTGTCTTGTGACTATAGCCTACAATGGGACAACTATCACCAACACTCTTGACACACACATATAGAGACTTTCAGATGATGTAATGTGCTCTACGACTTCACAGAGATGATTTTAGGTCATTGTCAAGCTTTGCACGTCCTATTACGTTTCGCTGTAGCTGTCTGTCCACTCTGAGCCCCAACAACAGGTCACCGACCCACAGCCATTTCCTCCTTCAAGATTTCTGCCCACCTAAAACAAGGTCAACATCCACCAGTCACTCCTCTCTTCCTCTCTCTAGTGAATCTCTAGTGAAGTCGACACCATTGGTATACCAAAATATACCGAATATCAGTTTAACCAAAATAAGAGCCGTGGTCAGAGTTGTGGCCAAGTGGTTGGCACATATGTGTGAGTTCACCTTGCATCATTTCCTGAATTTCACTATCATTTTCCGTCCTTGACACTATCATTTGCCCTTGACAGTGCCTGTGATTGGTCAATATAAAATATTAATCAAGATAAAGATGATAGAAGAACATACTTTCAAGATACCGTTTAATTAATCACAAGGCCACTATATACAGTTGAAGTAAAAAGTTTACATACACCTTGCAGAATCTGCAAAATGTTCATTATTTTAGCAAAATAAGAGGAATCATATAAAAAAACCTTGTTATTTTATTTATTTAGTACTGACCTGAATATGATATTTCACAGAGAATACTTTTACATATATAGTCCACAAGAGAAAATAATAGCTGAATTTATAAAAATGACCCTTTTCAAAAGTTTACATACATTGATTCTTAATACTGTGTTACCTGAATGATCCACAGCTGTTTTTTTTTTTAATTTAGTGATTGTTGTTCATGAGTCCCTTATTTGTCCTGAACAGTTGAACTGCCTGCTGTTCTTCAGAAAAATTCTTCAGGTACCACAAATTCTTTGGTTTTTCAGCATTTTTGTGTATTTGAACCCTTTCCAACAATTACTGTATGATTTTGTGATCCATCTTTTCACACTGAGGACAACTGAGGGACTACTGCAACTATTACAGAAGGTTCAAACACTCACTAATGCTCCAGAAGGAGAAATGATGCATTAAGAGCCAGGGGTGTAAACTTTTGAACTCAAATGTATATAATCATTAGTCAGCTCTAGTAATACACTCTTAGTTTCCTTAATGGACTCCTAGAAGTTTAAGAATATTTGTGTTGGTTGACATGTATTTCCTTTTCATTAAGTATCAATTAAAATGGTAAGTTTTGTTTTAACCTGTGTACCAGTTTATTCATAGATAGACTACATTCAGAATCCATTGTCATCTATAAACTGGGGGCAGATTAAGGAGCCTGTGAACTAGATTCACTTAATTATTTATTTGTTGGCTTGTCTTTAGGTTTCTTTTTGTCTGTTTTTTTGGTACTCCATAGATCATGTTTATGTTATGTAAGAGTCTTTGTTGAAAATGTTATGCTTACACAATGAGACACCTAACTAAAAAGGCCTTTCCTCTTTTGAACACTGGATAACTTGATGTCTTCTGTCTTTTTTCCAGATGTCTACCTTCCACCATGAGATCCTCTTTAACCTTTTCTTTAACGTTCCTCACTTTCCAAAACCACGGATTGGCATTGGGCGTGTGATCTAAAGTTTTCAGAAAACCACATTTTGCAAATATCCAAATATTCTTCATCCTTACCCACACTAGGAGAAGATGGACAGTCCACCTAAGCTATCCGGAGAGACTCTTATTGTTCACCACATTCCACTGGTTCACTGCCAGGTTTCGAGCTCAAGACAGTGCTGTGGTAGTCCACTGAAAAGGAACAGTAATCCCTTCAGCTGCCCAGAAAATCTGGGATTGAGCCGGACCACCTCCCTACCTGAGAGAGACATTCTTCAGCGGGAGGCGTTGGTGTACAGCAGCCTCATACAGACATCGAGCAGCAGCCTTAGCTCTAGTGACACTTTTGGGGATGGAGGAATGAGAGGAGGAGAGAAACGGGGGAGAGGGGGGAGAGAAGGAAGCATGGCAAGCGACACTTCTTCTTTCACCTCAAGCAATTCTGAAGATCAAACTCAAGGCCTGCAGATGAAGACACGTGAACGGCCGAGACGTAATCCGTTTCTGCTTAACACTGAAGATGAAGATGATGAGGATGAAGACAATCTAAATGGATATTTGGAAGACTCCTCTTTTCACCTGCATGGAAATTCGCATGAAATTTCAAACGCAGCACTTGCAAATGAAGACTTGCCGCCATTCCACCTGCATGACCTTGGGTTTACTGCTGAACCTTTTCTCTTGCATGGGTCTACAGAAAAACAGTGGCGTTCCACAAATGGGCCTAGTGGGGAGGCAGAGAGCAGAGACCACACGATAGGTGGGACTTTCGATTTGTCTACCCACATGGAGGGCCTGAACTTGCTGAGATTAGATAGCCAGCGGCGCCACGGAAGCAGTGGTTCCACCCTTTCAATGGACTGTGGTGAGCAAGAATGGGGTGAGGACGATGATTATGAAGACCACTCAATGCAGGGCGGCAGAGGAAGCTCAGAGTGTTCCAGTCTTGCAGCGCCTCATTGTTCCTGTTGTGGCCTTTCTCAGCCATACCCTGAACCTTTTCACGAATCATTTTCTGAGTGTCACCAGGGCTACGGCAGTGATTCCTCCTGCAATAGCTCGGATGGAGTGCTGGTTAACTTCAGCACGATTTACAACAAGATGAACAATGTTGTCCCGGCCAAACAGTCACTTAATATCAACAGTTCTGCTGAGCAATCCTGTGCTTCATCTGTGTCTGAGCTCATTGGGATGTGCGGAACAGAATGTAGCAGTGGACGTGGAGCTTTCTACCTGGACTTACACACCTCCCCGATCGAACCCCCTCAGCATCCTTTGGCCACTCAAGAGCATGCAAATTCTTCTGTATCTCAGCCACAAGTTGCCACTATGGAACTAGATGCCAACTGTAACTCATACCACAACCTTCTTGGAAGCGAGGGACTGTCCTCGGCTGAAACCTCTGCCAATGAACTCACATCGTGTCTTCAAAGCCAAGCACGCTTGGTTGTAGCAACGCAGAATTACTACAAGCTTGTGACGTGTGACCTTTCTTCTCAGTCCTCTCCCAGTCCGGCGGGATCATCGGTCACAAGCTGCTCAGATGAGCACAGCAAAGGAAGTCCCACTCAGCCAACAGAGTACTACCTATTTCAACAAATGAAAGAGGATGAAGAAGAGGAAGATGCAGAGGTGATATAGCTTGCATTGAGCATTTTGTGCCATCACTCATTCTATACTCCAGGGGTAGCGAACGTTGGTCCTGGAGAGCTGCAATTCTGCAGAGTTTTGCTTCAACCCTAATCAAACACACCTGAACAAAGTAACCAAGGTCTGAAGGGTTACTAGAAAGCTACAGACAAGTGAGGTTTTATCAGGGTTGAAGCTGAAGTCTGGAGGACTGTGGCTGTCCAGGACCGGAGCTTGCCATCCCTGCTATACACCTTAGCAATATGACACTACATTGTACACTGTACCTTCTTATTTTTTCTTCTAGCTTCTTACATTCTTTACATTCCTTTCTTTTTCTTTTGCCAGAATGACGAAAAGGATCCAAGTGAGATTGACTCTACCCGTGAGAATGTAATTGAGGGGCAGGTGTATATCAACATCTCCCCACCTCCGACCGCCTGCAATTCAGTTGGTGCTCCGGGGAGCAGTCGACCTCGCTCTCGTAGCTACGATCGGAACTTGGACAAGTCTCCGTCTCCTCGCCTTGGATCCTTGGAGCGCATGCTCAGCTGCCCTGTTCGGCTCAGTGAAAGTGCAGCCCCTAGCCCGCCACCTCCACCACGTGTCACTTCCTTTGCGGAAATAGCGAGGAACAAGAGGAGAACTGGAGGGTCACCGTCACAGAAGAGTGGGATGGAGGCCACGTCCATGCACTCTCACTCATCTGGAGAGTTCTCGCCCATCCTGGAAGACCTTCCACAGGGTCAGAGCCACAGTTTGCCACCACTCACTCGATGCCATAGTCAAGGGAGCTGTGATTTGTCCTCCCCACATAGACCACGAAGTACACCACTGCGGGAATCACCAGGGGGAGCGGGAAAACAGACTCGAACTAAAGCAGAAGGTAAGGGGTAGCTTTTTTTCTGTATCTTTTGAAAAGAGGATTGCTAAATTATGTTATTTGTAAGAGCTGGTATATTTTGTGGATTTAATTTTTTTGTGTTTGAATAATGTTATCGTGCAGTGATGATAATCGGTGCATTGGATTCGTGGATAGATTCTAAATGCATCGCGACTCTCTCTGGAATCTATTCTGTGCCTAGTTTTCTGAGTTGGCGCTTTAATCTAATTTTTAACTGCACACTCAAATGCTCACGAAGAAGAGCACTAAAGAGCGTTTGTGAGTTTATCTGAGTCATGTAATTGTATTGACTGTGAACACCCTTGTAATTCGCTTCAACCTTTTTTAACTTGAATAATTTCGAAATTGAATGATATTTTAGGTTCAAATGTACGGAATTGGAAACAAGCAGAGTCGACTGTTTCTAACAGTGTTACATTTGTAGTTTGCTTCATTTGATTCATTTGGTCCAAAATGTATCATTTTCCAAAAAAAAGATTTTTTTTTTCACTGGCATTTTTGACAGTGAACCTAAACTCTTGTTATTACTTCCTGTTTTTGGTTAGTTTAGAAGTATTTGGTCATATTAAATTATTAAACATATTAAATTTGAACCGCAACAAAGTTCGTTTGGAAGTGGACAAAGACCAATCCTTTTAACGGTCTCGGCCCACTTGTTTGGTGCGCACCAGGGTTCGGATGGCAGCATTCACACTTACTCATAAGAACCACACTAACAAAGCAATCGTACCAGAATTAGTTTTAATCGGACCAAACATGACAAGTGTGAACACATCCTAAAGCATGCAGTGCCCTCTGCTGTTAAAAACTAAGCTCAGAATCGATTCGAGAGAGAATCGCATTGTATTCGGAAAATTTCAGAATCAGTGCAGAATTATTTCTCGATTGCGATGCATTGATTTATTTCCCCAGCCCTAATGTATTGGTTGTGTAGTGACAACTGGGTATTCTCAATTATTGCCCTTAACATGATTTGTTTGTTTTATTTTCCAAGCTAATTTGGTTAGCATCTGCTAAAATGTACAGCTCTTTCACCCTGGGGCACTTACTTGGCTGTTGTCAAATAGTATTTTCAGCATGTTTATCTGCGGTTAGGCTACTATGTGGTCGCTAGAGTGTTGCTAGTATGTTCTGGGTTGTACCTTATTTTGGCCCAAGTCAAAAGAAAAAAAGCTTTCCTGGATACTGGACCCAAAGATGAATTCAGTCATCCTCGATAATACTCACCCCCTTGTCATTCCAAATCCATATGAAAGCAAACAAAATAGGCAGAGTTTGAAAAAAAAAAAACAGATTGGTTAGCTTGTGTTACTGGAATGCATGTTAGTTCTCTCTGTACTTTGCTGCCCCTGCTGGCTTTGACTCGGTACTGCCGTGTACTGAGAGCTCTGACACATGAGTGCTCAGGCATGTGGAGCAAACAGTTTACGCAATAGCCGAGTGACGTTTCACACACACTATGTGCCGGTCAGAGCACACGCAACACACACCCAGAGGTGTACACAGAGGAGCTTCAAAAACAGACTGTTTTGGTCATAATATCCTGGTTGTTTATGTACCTCTGTTGATCTTGAAGGTTTTGGAGCAATGTTTTAAGGTATGTGTTTGACAAATTTGTATGGTTTTTGTTTTATGTATGGTTTTGTTTCAGTTTCATAGTAAGAGCCTGTTGTTGTTACTATTGCTGGGTTTTAATCCAGCAGTTTTAAAATGCTGTGTCATTGCCATAGCCTCTCTGAGTTAAATTTGCATCACATATTTTGCTTCATATGGTAATTATATGCATCATGTCAATTATGATTTACAAAGCTTTAGATATTGTTATTGCCTGCATTACTGCATTACAAGATACTCTGTGACAAACTCTGATGTTTTAACTTTCTAATTTAGTTCTTAATCTTCATCTTCGTCTTATTTTCTTTCCAAGCCCTCCTTGCTTATCTCTGTCTCTTGTCTGTCTCCCCCTAGGTGGCCTGTCTCTCTCCACAGACTCCTCTCCAGTTGTAATTCGTTATAGCAAAGATCAACGTCCAACCTCATTACCCATTCAGCCTTTCACTTTCCAGCACCAGTTTGGTAAACCCCAGGCGAAACCTATCCTTCCTCTTCTGGACGGATACATCAGCCACATGCAGGCTCGAGGGTCTACAGCGCCTGAGGGAGGTGAAGATGACTCGGAAGAAGATCATAGGCCACCTCATGGCACCTCCAATGTACCTACAACAGTACGGCCATCCCCACTGGGCAGCTACTCCCCAGTTCGCCTCCAAGGTGCACCCACTTCTTCTGGAACTTGTTCGACATGCACTCCGACCCCAGGTGGTCCGAGGCCACCACGTTCCCTTTCTTGCCCCATTTCTGCAGGACTTCTGCCACAGCATACCCCACCTGGAATGGCCATACGTACGGAGACTCCTAAACTCGCTCCCTTACCTCCAACACCGCCACCACCGCCTCTGATGAAGCAGAGTCCGCTGATGCCTGCATTGCCCACTAGAAATCACTGTTTCCACCGTGGCAATTTGCAGACGCTTCCCAGTTCTGGGCTCAGTCCTCTTGGACAGTTGGAACCAGCGCCACAGGAAGAGCCGGTGAAGGTTTTACCAGCATGTGTGACACAGCGACAACCTAATGGTAAATTTGGACAGTTTAGGACACTACTGCGTGTTGTTTTTGAGTTTCTAATTGACTTTCTAATAATTTTTTTATGCTTTCAAAAAAAATTGCATTAATGGGTTAGTTCACCCAAAAATGAAAATTAGCTCATGATTTAATCATCCTCAAGGCATCCTAGGTGTATATGCTTTTTTTTCATAATCCAATCGGAGTTATTTTTAAAAATGTCTTAGCTCTTCCAAGCTTTATAATAGCAGTGGGTGGGTGTTTCTGTTCAACATAATAAAAAAGTGCTCTACATGGCTCTGGGGGGTGAAAAAATATCCATATTTTTAACGTAATAATCACTTTTCTCTAGCTTGAGCTAACAACCGTTTCATGTAGATGATGTAGGACGTATGTGTTGAGCATGCACCACTGATCTTGCGAAAACCAACATTTTTTACAGAGGCAAAAGAAGGAAAGTTTCCTTGATTTAGCAAAGGAAAACCAGTCTCCTCTTGGCTTATATTGAAATCTTCCAACAATTTTCTTTACAAATCCTCCTTTTGTACTTCTAATTTGTGACCAGTGTTTTGTTTTACTTTCTTTACTTCTCAATGGCGCATACACAACGCATACGTCCTACGCCATCCACCCGGAACGACTTCTGTGTACGACAGTGAGCGTGAGCTAGAGAAAAGTGATTGTTGTGTTTTCAATATGGACATCTTTTTTTTTTTTTTTTTAAAAAAGCATTGATTTGCTACAGGAGTCCTTTATTCACCCCCCAGAGCCGTGTGAGGCATTTTTTATTATGGTTATGGATGGATGTACTTTATTGGACTTTATTTGGACTGTTGAACAGAAACACCCTTCCACCGGCATTATAAACCTTGAAAGAGCCAGGACAATTTTTAATTTAACTCCGATTGGATTAGTCTAAAAAAAGAAAATCATTTGCTTTGAGGGTGAGTAAATAATGGGCAAATTTTCATTTTTGCGTGAACTAACCCTGTAATATGGTTATGCCATGAGTTTGCAAAAATCTTTTTTTTTTTTCTTCTGATTTGGTTTGGATGGGTCAAAAGAATTGTATAACAGCTGCCTATCTGAACAAAGCCTTAGCTTCCATACTCAGACCTTGACTTTTCTTTCTTTTAACTACTGCTAACTCGTTCTCTTTTCTGTCCCTCCTGTTTCCCCTTTGACACTTCCACAAATTTATCTTACCCTTCTGACTGTTCTTTCCATTTTGCTACTTTGCACTGTATATGTGCGTTCATCCATCTTACTGTCCATTCACCTATACCTTTTTCTCTCTTTCCATATTCCATCAATCCTTTGCCACCATCCCCTTTTTCATTCATTTCGCCCCCCCTAGTGCACCACCTCTCCCCACAGGCACTCAAATGGAGAGAGTATAGGCGCAAGAACCCTCTTGGTGTGGAGCGTGGTAAAGATGGTCCTCATTCTTTCTCTTGTGCTTTGGACACCAAGAGACCTGGAACTCGTGTCATGCGACGCAATGTGTTTGATTTCCCTCCCACCAATCAAACACTCAGCTTCGGCAGACTAAATGGTGCTGAAACAGTTTCTATCACCCAACAGGGGTTGAGGGGAATGAGGTGGAAAGCGGGTTGGGGTGGGGTGATTTTGTTTATAATTAGTAAATGTAGTTAGTGAAAATTTAAATGTGACAACCTTATCTTTTAAATCACCTGCTTGTTTTGTCTAGCAGTGTCTGTGTTTGGTGTATGATTGCATTTATCTGACTGATGTTGTTTTTGTTTATAGGTCAGTCTTTGAGGCAACTGCCGCAGTGCTACAGCGACTTCCTGCCTGATTATTTTTCTCAGACAGAGCGCCCCCCAGAGGAATTCTGCTTATCTCCTGACGCTAATACTGATGAATCCATCTCTATAGACCTGTTGCAGAAGAGAGGTGTGTTTTGTTTTTTTCTGTGTAGTAATGCTAACAGTGGCACAACATGTGTTCAATATCATTTTTGTGAAGTGAAGTTTTTGAGTTAACCTTAGATCTGGTAGAGTACATTTATCTTTATATTTACATTAATTTATTTACCTGACACTTTTATTGAAAATGGTTCACAAATTAGTTTTTATATGAGTTTTTAAATAAAGCTATACTATGAACTTTTGGCCAAGATGTTCATGCCTTTCTTTCTTCATCTGAAAATAATGTTATTAAGAAAAACATTCCAGGATTTTTCTCCATATAGTGGACTTCAGTGGTTACCAACGGGTTGAAGGTCCAAATTGCATTTTAACTGCAGCTTCAGGCTCTACATGATCCCAGCCGAGGAATAAGGGTCTTATCTAGCGAAATGATTCAACAAAATTTTCAACAAAAAATTAAAATGTATATAAATTTATCTACAAATGGTCATCTTGTACTCGTTCTTGATTTCATGCATTACCGTCAGTACCGACCTAGTGTTAACAAAGCAAACAAAGAAAGTCAAACGCCCTTTACAAAAAAGTTAAAACAACGATGTCAGAAGATTTTGAAGTTTCAGGAGAAAATTGTAGTTTTTGGCTCTACCCTACCTTTTTGAGCCAAAGTACACAGATGATGAATTAACCACACGTGACCTCTCCAATGTGATTATGTAACGCGTAAGGTTGAGCTAATGCAAGATGAGCATTTGTGGTTAAAAAGTATATCCATTTTTTTTTTTTTTTTTAGAAAACGACCAATCGTTTGGCTAGATAAGACCCTTATTCTTTGACTGGGATCGTGTAGGGCCCTTTAAAGCTGCATTGAAACTGCAATTTGGACCTTCAACTCACTGATCCCCATTGAAGTCCACTATATGGAGAAAAATCCTGGAATGTTTTTCTCAAAAACCTTAATTTCTTTTCAACTGAAGAAAGAAAGACATGATCTTGGATGACATGGGGGTAAATTATCAGAAAACTTTAACCCTTAAGCCATTCCTTTTGCCTCTCTGAGTTGTTTTGCGGTTTAAACAATGTCCAGATTGACCTAAATGTCATATACAGCAATATAATAACCTAAGCAAGCTTATGTTTAAAGCTTGTTGTGGTTAATATGAACCTTATAATTGTGGTGAGCCCATGAGCTCTTAAATGAATTATAGTTTTATTACAATGCATACACATAGCATATGAATCTGCAGTTGTTAAAAATGCTCTAGTGACTAGAATGTGGAAGGAATCTATGTCTCTTGATGTTGTTTCCAATCAAACAAGGCCCCTTTTGCTTAAAACTCATCTCATTATATTAACAATTCCCATCAGACCCTCTAAACTGCATACTATTAGTTAGAGTTTAATTTGATTAGAGAAATTAAATAATAGGATATTTTTATTCTGTCTCCTCTGTGTCCTTATGTACAGGTTTGGTGAAGGCCATAAACATAGCAGTGGATCTGATTGTGGCTCATTTTGGCACCAGTCGGGATGCAGGAGTAAAGGTACAACATTAAACAGTGGTAAAATCAGTGTACTTGAGTTAAAGTGTCTCACTAAAGGTAGTAAAAATTGACAGTACCCTCTGGTCCACTTTCACTTTCTCTTACAGGCCAAATTGGGCAATAGCTCTGTAAGTCCGAACGTGGGTCACCTTATTCTAAAGTACCTGTGTCCTGCCATTCGTGAGATAATGCATGATGGACTGAAAGCGTATGTACTGGACCTGATCATCGGACAACGCAAAAACCAGCCCTGGAGTGTGGTGGAGGCCTCCACACAACTCGGTATGGAAAGAATGATGAAGGTGATTATTACATGGATGAGAATGAAGGAAATGATTTATGCTTTCCTTTCTCTCCTAGGTCCTTCTACAAGAGTTTTGCACAGTTTGTTTTCTAAAGTCAATCAGTATTCTGAGCTGACCAATCACAGTATGAGACTCAATGCCTTCATCTTCGGCCTGCTAAAGTAAGCTTATTTCATTTTTCTTTATCTTTTCATCTCCCTGCTCTTCCTTTCACTCTTTCTAATCACGCTCATCTTCATACTGCTTATGAAAGCACATTTTGAACCTTTCATCATTTTTTGCTTGTTAAAGCATCAACATGAAATCAGAATGAATTTTTTTATTTACATTCCTTATTGTGCCATTTGTTAGATTCTTGACAAGTTTTTCATTCAGTTGAGGTCAAAAGTTTACATACACCTTGCAGAATCTGAATAAGACATAACATAAAAGACGTTTACATATAGTCCACAAGAGAAAATAATGTTGAATTTATAAAAATGACCCTGTTCAAAAGTTTACATACACTTGTTTCTTAATACTGTGTTGTTACCTGAATGATCCACAGCTTAAACTTTTTTTTTTTTTAAATTTAACTATTATTTTCTCTTGTGGACTATGTATAAATGTATTTTTATGTGAATTATCTTATTCAAGTCAGTACTAAATAAAAAAAGACATTCATTTTGTATGATCCCCCTTATATTTTGGTAAAATAATTAACATTTTGCAGATTCTGCAAGGTGTATGTACACTTTTGACCTCAACTGTAATTTATCCCTTATTTATCCCTTTCCTTATGGAAGCAAAATGTGAACGTTGACTTTAAAATGCAAGCACTGTTTGAGAACTTACGTTTCTTTTAGCAATCCCCTGAGAAATAGACAACACAGATCGAGTTGTTCAGACGGAAGGATGATAGTTTTGATTGATTGATGGCATGGAAGGTGCTTCTTAATCTTCTAGCAGTTTCTGAAATGAAAGCAGATGATATATTTGACCATCAAATGCATTGCAGTACTGCAGGGTCTTATCTTGAGAAGAAGCTTTACATTCAGTATTGCATCATGATTTTAGCCAAAGACGTACATATGTGGTTCATTTTTGTTATAGATTAGATTGCTCCTTCTCAGATTTGATAGTCTAATAAGCACAATAATACAAAGACAACTCATAATATCTGGTGAAAAACTATTTTAATTAGAACTACGTTTTAAGCAATATTTTTCAGTATAGAAAAAAATATAGAATATAAGTGCCTTTTTAGTGCATTTTTGGATTGCTTTATGTAAAGGATACATGCAGTATTGCTTTGGATTTTAACAGAATACTGTTAATACATTTTGCCATTTTCTACCTTTCAGAACAGCATTGGTATTATGAAATAGTGTCTCGGTAGGGAGCTCACTAGGTTTTGGAAGAGATCGACGGGGTGTGATTTTTATTAGCACTATAACAAGCCAGGTCTAAAAAAAAACCTCAAATCTTGCTGTCTAAAACTCTGCAGTGTGTTTTGAGAAGTCTTTAGAAGTCATCAAAGGCTCCAGTTTTGCTTTGATGGGCCTTGACGTAGTCATCTCAGCTGCTGTGCAAACTCCTATTAAAATTACAGTCAAAGACACGGTGCTTTGATCATTAGTTTCAATTATGCATTCTGCAGCATGCTGATCTCTCTCGCACTCTATCTGTCTGTCTCACTCTGTGCTGTGCTCACTCTTATTTTCAAGATCAATACAGAGAGCAGTTATCACGTTCCAGGCTCCAAGTTGTTGCACTTGGAGTATTTCACTTAAAAACAGATTTCCAGGGGTTTTCAACTGGGGTCCTCAACCCTGATAAACATTTCAATAATGCATTTCATCAGTACAAATTACAAATACAAAATTGTCGTAAGCATTTTCACAACCGTTTTCAAATGTGATAAAAAAAAACTAACAAACACAACATTTTACTTGAGTACCAAATCAGTATATTAGAATAATTTCTTAAGGACCATGTGACGTGACACCAATGACTAGAGCAATAGCTACTGAAAATGTAGCTGTTATTCACAGGAATAAATTATATTTTAAAATATATTGAAATAGAAAACAGCTGTTTGTAAAAATTTTAATATAAATATAATATAAAAATACGTTTACACGAGAAAATAATAGTTGAATTTATAAAAACACCCCTGGCTTTTAATGCATCATTTTTCCTTCTGAAGCATCTGTGAGCATTTGAACCTTCTGTAATAGTTGCATTTGAGTCCCACAGTTGTCCTCAGTGTGAAAAGATGGATCTCAAAATCATATAGTCATTGTTGGAAAGGGTTCAAATACACAAAAATGCTGAAAACCAAAGAATTTGTGGGACCTGAAGAATTTTTCTGAAGAACAGCAGGCAGTTTAACTGTTCAGGAAAAACAAGGGACTCATGAACAACTATCACTACACAAAAAATAAAAACATCTGTGGATCATTCAGGTAACAACACAGTATTAAGAATCAAGTGTATGTAAACTTTTGAACGTGGTCATTTTTTATAAATTCAACTATTGTTTTCTCTTGTGGACTATATGTAAACATCTTTTATGTGAAACATTTTATTCAGGTCAGTAATAAAAAATAACATGCATTTTGTATGATCCCTCTTATTTTGGTAAAAAAATTAACATTTGTGTATGTAAACTTTTGACTTCATATTGAAAACCTCTGCCTCTGGTATAAGTGTATTATTTCTACAGTAATTTTACACAAGTGTATTTTACCTCAGTAGTTTAACTAACCTTTACTGTTTTTCAGCTTGCGATCTCTGGAATTCTGGTTCAATCACATTTATACACATGAAGGTAGGATAAATGCTTTCAATGCTTTCAGTGTCTTGTTCAAGAGTAGTTAGCTGTGGTCAGAGGAATGTTGAAGTAGAGCCAAGATTTTTATGTTTGTTATACTCTATTGCCAGCTTAATTCTAATATTTAGCTTTTTTTATGTGGCCATCTGTCTTTTTTTTGTTTTGGCATGGTTTTTCAGACATCATAGCAGCCCACTACCACCCATGGGGTTTCCTACCCCTTTCTCAAGGGGCCTGCCAGCCACTGTTTGAAGAGTTGCTGCTCCTTCTTCAGCCGCTCTCACTGTTGCCCTTTGACCTTGACCTGCTATTTGAGCCACACCAGCTACAGAAAGGAGAAGATCACCTGAGGCGCAAAGAACAGCTGTGCTCTGCTCGCCAAGGCCTCGACCAATCAGATCGCTCCACCTTTCAGCTCATGCGAGGCTGTGGAATGCTGGAGTCTGGAGCACAAGAAGTGGAAATGCTGCCTCAGAGAGAAAGGTTCATGTTGAGAGATGAGGACAGCCGGCTTAGGACGGGGGGAATATCTTTAAAAATGAAATGCGATGGGCGGAGGAGTGCGGTAGCAGAGCGTGAATCACGGGATAAAGAGGCTGGAGTTGGCAAGGAGTGTTTGAGAAAGAGTGACGCAGGACAGATAGATGGCGGCGGGTGGTGTGCTGGCAGGATGAAGGGAGTTGGAGAAGACTGTGAGAAGGACAAAAGGAGAGAAAGAGACGGAGATGGAGCCAAACAGAGAAACCGACAAGCTGGCTGGTGGTACCAGTTGATGCAAAGCTCACAGGTTTACATCGACAACTCCACCGAGGGCTCAAAATTTGTAAAGTGGGAAAAGAGAAGGAAAGGTGGTGTTGAGAGCCACCGGCAAAGCCATCCACCTCCTAGAGAAGGTGTGGTTGAGGGGGCCGAGGCCATTCAGCAGATGGATGAACAGGTGGAACATGGCCGGACCAGCGGTAGCAATATTAATAGCGTTGGCAATGGTGTCCTCCACCAATCAGCGTTGTCTGAACCCACCAAAGTCGCAAAGGGGAAGCCATCGTGGATGGGAAGTCCACCGGAATCAGTGCTCACTGAGCTGAAGAAGAGTAAGGAGAAGCAGCCAGACTGCCAAGATGCTTATGAAGGGGTTCAGGCCCAGCCAGGAGCAGGGGAGGATGGGGCGGCACAGGTGCTCCGCTGGGGTCGGCTGTTTGGAGCTGGAAACTCAAGCAAGGTTGAGAAAAGTGAGCAGAAATTAGTCAGGAAACAAAGGTGAGTTGGCAAACAGTTACATCTTTCTACTGGAGAGTGATCAGTCAGGATTTTTTTCATCAGTTAAAAGAATAGTTCATCCAAAAGTGAAATCTTTGTTTTTTTATTACTCACCCTCATGTTGTTCCAAACCCGTTAGACCTTTGTTCATCTTTGGAACACAAGTTAAAGAATTACTCCACTTCCAAAATAAAAATTTCCTGATAATTTACTCACCCCAATGTCATATATGTTTATGTCTTTCTTTCTTCAGTCGCAAAGAAAACTTTTTTTTTTGAGGAAAACTTTCCAGGATTTTTCTCCATAGTTCACAATGGTGCTCAGTGGATTGAAGGTTAAAAATGCTGTTTCAGTGCAGCTTCAAAGGGCTCTAATCCCAGCTGAGAAATAAGGGTCTTGTCTAGCAAAACAATCGGTTATTTTCTAAAAAAAAAAAAAAAAATTACAACTTAATATACTTTTTAACCTCAAATGCTTGTCTTGTCTAGCTCTGTTATGCGCTTGTGTACTCTGTGCACTCCGGTTCAATACAGTTAGGGTATGTCAAAAAACTCCCATCTCATTTTCTCCTCCAACTTCAAAATCGTCCTAAATCGCTGCAGAAGTACCAACCCATTGTTTACAAAGTGAACGTGCAAAGAAGGTCAAAAGCCCTTTACCAAAAAAGGTTCAACAGCGATGTACAGTAGGATGATTTTGAAGTTAAGATCATTTTGAGGAAATCTGAGAGATTTCTGAACCTGCATAGACATCAGTGTAACTACCACGTTCAAGGCACAGAAGGATGGAGCTACGAGAATACTTTTTGTGTGCAAAGAAAACAAAAATAACTTTATTCAACATTTTTTTCTCTTCCATATCAGTCTTTGAACGTGGTATTAGCGTTGATGTCGGTGCAGGGTCAAAAAGCTTTTGGATTTCCTCAAAAACATTATTTAGAACACACTTAATTTGTGTTCTGAGCATGAATGAAGGTCTTATGGCTTTGGAACGACATGAGGGCGAGTAATTAATGACAGAATTTTCATTTTTGGGTGAACTATATCTCTTTAAGGCTCATTCTCACCAAGAATGATAACTATAACAATAATTTTTCTTTACCTATATGCAAACCAACGGACAGTAAAACTTTAATATATAAGTGCACGCTTCAGTTATGTTATCTACCAATTTGAATGCTGGGATGGGTTCTGAAAGTGATTCCAATGATATTGTTCCTCTATGTCATTATCATTTTGGTGTCAGTTTCTCTATTCAGGACAACTGATAAAACATATAATTCTTGGTATAAACAAGCCTGTTTAAAGTTCACAAATATTGCTATAAATAAAGCTGGTCCAAAATTGAGTTTGATTTTCTTTGACTTCACAGAGTTTTTCATTATTTTCAGAATAAGTTAGTTTTCCATATTTCCAGCCACTAGCAGCACCTTTTACAAAGGCATTTTTAATACAAACTTACAGCTAAATTTCTACCTACATGTTCCTCTCAGATTGCCGTCTGGTTGGTTAAGTCTCGACCGTTCCGTGTTGGATCTGGTGGCTCAGTCTGTTGGAGTGGGGAAAAGAGCGGAGCAACAATCTCTCACAACTGAAAGCCAAGAATCCCACCTTGGCCCAACTGAACAAGCACAAACACAGAATCCACCAACAAAGAGACTAGCTCCACGGTAACAAATTATTATGACTAGTTTTGCATTTCCATTAGAGAAACAGTGCTTGCAAGGCAGCAACAGAAGAGTTTTTAAGTAAGCTTAGGGTTTAGGCTTTGTTTTAGGCTGTGTAAAGTTGTGGCTGTGATATTGTTTTTAGTCATCTATGTATGGATTGTATGCGTCATCTGTACATCAGCACATACAGCTGAGGTCAAAATAGACTCATATGCAACTATTACAGATGGTTTAAATGCTCACTGATGCTCCAGAAGGAAAAACGATGCATTAAGACCCAGCGGTGTAAACTTTTAAACAGAATGAAGATGTGCACTTTTTTCATATTTTGCATAAATATCATATTTTTTCATTTAGTACTGACCATTAGAAGCTACAGAAGATACTTACATGTTTCCCAGAAGACAAAAAGTACCCTGATCTTCAACTTCAAAAAAGTTTTTCAAAAAATGGCTCTTAATGCATCGTGTTTCCTTCTAAAGCATCAGTGAGCATTTGAAGCTTCTGTAATAGTTGCGTAAGTCCTAAAGTTGTCCTCGGTGTGAAAATATGGATCTCAAAATCATACAGTCAATGTTGGAAAGGGTTCAAATACACAAAAATTCTGAAAAATCAAAGAATTTGTGGGACCTAAAGGGTTTTTCTGAAGAACAGCGGGGAGTTTAACTGTTCAGGACAAACAAGGGACTCATGAGCAACTCTCTGAAGTAAATTTTTCTTTCTTTTTATGTCTCTTTCAGTGAAGTGAAGGCGTTATGCCATCATATTGCCACAGAGCCGGGGCAGCTCAGTTTCCACAAAGGTGATGTGATGCAGGTGCTCAGCAGGGCAGACTCTGAATGGCTGCTGTGTGCTCTGGGCGACACCCAGGGCCTTGTTCCCATCATATACGTCACCCTCATTGAGGACAGTCAGGAGCGCTGAAACTCATAGGCTCCGAAAGAGACGGGTGTGAGATGCGGTTGGGGACAAAGAGGAGGGTCACTGCATTTCTGAATATAAAATCTGCTGCACAAGGGATGAGTCTGACAGATTCATTATGTGCTTGCATGTGTATGTAAACACCAATACACCAGTGCACACACACAAACATCACACTTTGCTGTTGCGAAAGCACCCTCTTTGTTTCAGTGAACAGCATTGAGCCAACCAGTGATTAGAAAGTGTAGATCTAGTTACTGAGTAGTGAAATTGTTTGCAACGAGCCATCAGGTTTCGCGACTTAGCTTGTAATCATAAATGTCAATAGCCTTTTAAAAAGAACTAAAAAACCAAATGAAGTTGTTAGATGACACTACTGGCACATATGCCTTGTCTTTACTAAATACTGTATGATTTTATGTAATCTAGATGTTAACCAATTCATTGTGCACGTGCCCTTTAGAGGCCGTGTGTAAACTGAAGGTCATCCGTGAACATTTCTTTCTCACACTGTCCGTGCAAATAACTGTATGAAGCTGAATAGTACATCACTGAAAAGAGACTCCTCGGATTTTAAGTCGGCAGGAATTAAAGCTTATTAACATAATTTTTTCCCAGCCTTACAGGACAAGACTTGGCTTTTTTTTTTCTCTAACCTGTGCTGCTTTGACAGGTAAATCAATAATGCTTTCACCACAATCTCTGTCCCTTCATTTCAAGCTTTTTCAGCAAATTAAGGGACAGTTTACAGCAAGGTTGCCTGCATGTGACTGAGTGCATCCCAGATGTTCGAATACTTAACTGATTTAAAGAGTTGAAGTAAGCTCAATCTTTAACCTTAAATGTTCTATATTCCTTCCTGTATCAATTTTTGCACAATTGCAAAAGATATAGAAAGGGAAAATATGTCTAATATTTGTCTACTTTAGATTTTTGGTTATTTTGATTTAGTTAAAGGTGGTTTTGAGTCTGTTTGGCCTATATTTATTAAGATAGATGAGTTTGTAGATGAACGGATGGATGTATAGATAAAATGGAATGGATTTATGTAAGTAGTTGAATGGATGGCAAGCAAAAAAGAGTTTATTGGGTTTTGGAGGCAAATCCCTTGCCCTTTCAATATATTCAATTCATGAGATGATTTCCTCCAGAGAGTGAAAGACACCTTAATGCTTAAATATTATTCACAAACGCTTTCCTCTGCTGTTGCAGTAGAGGACAAAAAAGACATTTAGATAGGAACGATGAAATACTACATATGATATTACAGTGGTACCCTATTGTGCATTAAATTATGGCCCTTTGATGTGCTAAATTTAGTTCAAAATGAGGCCTTATGGAAGGGAATGTGTATTATGTATTTTATTATAGCATTAAATTGTTATTTCGGGACTGAGTATGATCAGCAATTTTATTTGAAATAATCTCGGGCCCTTGGTATGACACTTGATATGCTTTTGCTTAAAGTAATATATGAAATCATATTTTGATTTGATTTTTTCAAATTGCTTTATTAAGAGTCGGACATCAATATATGATTGTCAAAGTATGTTTTTGTTAAAACAGTTTTATGATTTGTATTATTTTCTATTTATAAAATGCATTAGTCATTATTTTGTGTATTTGTAATTGTAAATATGTTGCATTCTCATGTCCTCAAAAGGAAAATGACATTATTGACTTTGTTATTAACAGCTTTAAATGCTAATAACGAAAACCATTCAAATGTACAATATGCTGTTATGGGATGTTATGAGTAGAAGAAAATGCTCTCACAAAAAGCTGCGCAATCTAGATTGTAGTGCTGCTGCTTTAGGTCAATCCTGGTCACTTAAGGTTTGTCTGTTGGTCTTCCAAATACGCTTTGCTTTCCTCTAAATCCAACCCGGTAAATTTCAGAGAGAGAGAGAGATTGTGAGAGAAATAGCTGTCTAGTGCCTTTTTGAACCAATGTGTCTGCTAGTGGGATTCAAGAGTGGTTTCTCACAAGTGGTTGGTGCCATTCCAGTTGTTTTGTCTTCTGTATGAAACAGGAGTTAACTGGAATCGACTATTACTTTTCCATGCAGATTGTCAGAGGATAAACACCAGTGAAAGAGAGGATGTTTTAGTTGGGAGGGTGATGTATGTTTGTGCAATGTTCTCTCTCTCTCCTTCTCTCTATCTGCTTTGATCCTCCCAATATTTCTGGCCTGTATATACTGTACGATACCTGTAACTCACCTGGCTCTTCTTTCCCCTATGTGACCAAGTTGTGCTCCTATAACATTACCATCATGTATGGATATCAATAACAAAGTGCTCATGTGAACACTGATGCATTGCCTCTTGTCCTTTTTTTCTTCAATTATGTGTTTAGTATGAGAGTGATCTTTGATTATGGTGTTTGCTCAGTTGTTTTAATGACTGCTTGCATTTTTCAAAATCTAGATGCCGCTTGAATCACAACACAGTTATACCGGTATTCCACTGATCGATATAGACGTTTTTCCTGAACACGGAAGTAAGTCCTACTCTTAACTGAAAGAATGCTTTGCATTTCCGGTCTGCATTGTTTCTAGTCAAATTAGGGTATATTCCGAGCTAATAAACTAATGTTAAACCTATTAAAATGTTTTTAAAAAGCACATGGCTCCATAGCGCCATCACTTGGCAATGTCGCAATGACCGTCATTTGTCAGTGCCTCACTTTAATGAGTAGATGACACGAAGCAGCGGACGTTAGCTACATTAAAAACAGATGGACGCTATTTGAATGGGTTCCTATGGAAACCGGAACAGAAAAGCATTCAATCTGACGTTAGAATTCGTAATGGCGGCGCACATCGATTACTCAGGAAAAAGGTCTATATGTTCACTTTTAGCTCATTAATTGTTTTAAAGCAAATTATAAAATAGGCGTTTCAGGCTACACTTTACCTTGGTTAAGACACTTTTTAAAAGGCAACTTAAACAACAACGATGACGTTGTTATTAATTGTTATTTGATAATAATATTATAAAATATTTGTACACTACCAGTCAAAAGTTTTTGAACAGTAGGATTTGTAATGTTTTCTAAAAAGGTTTTTTTCTGCTGCCTAAGCCTGCATTTATTTGATCCAAAGTATGATTTTTTAGCATCATTACTCCAGTCACACAATCATACAGAAATCATTCTAATATTCTGATTTGCTGCTCAAAAACATTTATTATTATGTTGAGAACAGCTGAGATTTTTTTCAGGTTTCTTTGATGAATAAAAAGTTCAGAAGAACTGCATTTATCTGAAATAGAAATCTTTTGTAACATTATGTCTTTATCATAACTTAAAAAAAAAAACTGACTCCAAGGTTTTGAATGGTATAGTGTATAATGTTCACAAAAGACTTTTATTTAAAATAAACGCTGATCTTTGGATTTTTCTATTCATCAAGAATCCTGAAAAAATGTACTCAAACATTTTAAATATTAATAATAATAAAACTGTTTCTTGAACAGCAAATCAGCATATTGATTTCTGAAGGGTCATGTGACACAAGACTGGAGTAATGATGCTGAAAATTTAGCTTTGATCACAGGAATAAATTACATTTTAAAATATATTCAAATTAAAATCAGTTATTTTAAAAAGTAAAAATATTTCATACTGCTTTTGCTGTATTTTGGGACAAATAAATGCAGGCTTGGTATGCAGAATTCCCTTTAAAGAAAAAAAAAAATAAAATAAAAATTGACTGGTAGTGTACCTTCAAATACTTTTAAAAGTGAACCCCTTTTCAGGAAGTCGCATCAAGCAGTCCTGTCATGCGATGACGACACACGCAGCGACATGGACGGGTAAAAAGCGACAAAATAAACTTTCAAAGAGCCATAAGGTAGGTATTAAACATGAAACGAACACATATATGCAGGATAAACCCAAATAGTGATTTAATTTGTGGACGATGTGTAAGTACGTTAGGAGTCAGTGACGAGGACAAGTACAACAACAAAAAATGAACGCGGGTGTGTTGACAAATAACGGTACCTTTAACGTTTTAAAACAATAGTGACAACACCTCGTGAGGACTCGTTTGCAGGTAAAGCTTTTTAACGGAAAGATTATTTAGGGTTTGTGATCAACATTATTAAGATTATGCCAGTTTTGTCGGATAAAGATCGTCCCAATTTGTGTTTATATTGACAGGCAGAGCCATACGTCGCGAAATTATGAAACCTACTATGGCCAAGGCTTATATGATGTTCACCTAGTAGCCATAAACAACGTAACATTTTTTAAATCAATTTTCATAAGCCTTAAGCTTTGTCATAGTAAGAAAGTTAAGGAAAGATACGCCAAAGCAGCATGGCCTAATTAATATTCATAAGCCAAGTCAAGCCTCAGTTTGGAAAGCTGCAAAGCAACGACAGCATGCCCTAATTAATATTAATAAAAAAAATCCTTCGCCATAGGAATATTTATCCGTAAATTTGTTGCGGAAACAGTTTGACAGCACCACGATGTCGTCGTAGACTCGTAGCTGATTTAAGAGGAAAACCTATTCAAATGTACATTAAAATGTAGAAATACTGAGTGTATTTTAATATTTGTATTTAGTTTTACTGGCCGAGTCTGTGAAAATCACCTGTGTCCTTAAATTTAGGTTCAAAGTGTATGTTTTACTTGAGGTAGCTTTGGTTGTTCTGTACTTGAGATCGTTGTGACGTTTGTGTCCGCTTACACATCACACGTGTTCTGACCTTTGATGTTGTTGCTACTATATTCATAGGTTGTTTGTGAGAACTACCATTCCCTCCCCCTCATTTCTTACCTTCATGCCTGAACTTTCCCCTAGATCCCACACATGCACTCACAGAGGGTCCAGTCTATTAAATGGCACTGTTGTGGCTGTCTGCTGGCAGTTGTAAAGAGAAGAGCATTGAGTACTATGTGTACGCATTCCATTACCAGAGAAGGTCTGGACTCTGACTGACTGACTGCTTCAAAGGTTTGAACTCAACTTTTCTTCTTAAGGATCCTATCAGTTTTCTAAAACTTAAATGCTTTTTATAATACTTTTGTTTCTTACTTCGTTGAGAATTTCTTGTGTTAATCATTAACTGTAGTTTTTGCATGTGCATGTCACGATTCTATTTACATTCCTGAGTGTGTGCAGACATGCAGTGTTTAAAACGGTTGCTATTAAATGCTTTATAAGCTATTATAGTATCAAAATGAGCTTTTATTGAACTATTGCTATTCTAAGTTTTCATTTTAATTTTACATAGTACTTTTGTTATATGGTTTTGTTTTTAATATTTCCTTTTAGCTTATTTTTTATTTCAGCTTTAGTAATTTTACTACTTCAACCTAAACTCTTTTCCAGGCTATTTTTTTTTTAAATCTAATAATTTTATGTTATTGTATTTTAGCTTTTTTTCAGCTAACGAAAACGATTTTTAGTTAGCTCTGAATTTTGTTTCCTTAGGCTATTAGAACTGTCAAAATGTCTTCACTTCCTCTGAATGAATGTCTGAATGAAACATTTTGCATGGCCACTTGATACACGTGTTTCTCTGAAACTTCCCAAAGCCGATTCATAGAAATTGGTGTTTGTTTTATTTAAGCTATATATCTTATTTAAAAATTAAGTATAAACTATAAATGAATGACAGCTTGTGAACTCTATAGCTTGTAATATCACACAAGAGCACGTTTTGCTTTATTTTGATTGCATCATAATATTGCACACTGATGCCATCTAGTGTTAACACACATTTGATAACCTAACTGTGGCATGGTTTTTCTTTATTTTTAGAGTTGAGCATATATAAAACCCAAAACAAAATTAAAAGGAAGCATCATCTCATCTTGCCTTTAAAATTTGTATATATGCATTAACTGTCAGCTATTTTTATTCATATAGCCCATTTGAATGCATCAACAGGATCCACAAGGTGAGAGAGATGCCATCACAAACACCCACCACAGACTGTTCAGGGCAACACTCTCCTCCAGTGAACCTGGAATCAGCAAGCACCACAACAGGAAATAAGGAAATCCCCCCATCAACTACTAGTGATCCCACTGACCAACCAGAAGGCACAGCAAAAGCTGTGTCCAATACTTTTCCAATAGAAACCAGTGAGTCAGAAAGGCCCAAATTTAGTTCCAATGTTCCAGCTAAAGAGAGACTGAAGTTTTTTCTGGGAGCTTCTGAGGATAATTCCTCCGATGATGAGACTTTGGTTATGGGCCAGGCTGCAAAACCTCAGCCCAAAAGCACAGAGACATCTAACGCTCTACCTACTACGTCATCAGAAGTGCCGCCACCACCGAATCCATCAACCTGTTTGAGGTGAGCATCCTTAGAGATGTTTTATTGTTGTTTACACTACCAGTCAAAAGTATTTGAACAGTAAGATTTTTTTTATGTTTTTTAAAGAATCCTCTTCTGCTCTTCTGCATTTACTTGATTCAAAATACACCAAAAGTAATATTGTAAAATATTTTTACTATTTAAAATAGCTGCTTTCTATTTGAATATATTTTAAAATGTAATTAATTCCTGTGATCAAAGCTGAATTTTCAGCATCAATACTCCAGTCTTCAGTGTCACATGATGCTTCAGAAATCTTTCTAATATGCTGATTTGCTGTTCAAGAAACATTTTTATTATTATTTTCAATATTTAAAACAGTTGAGTACATTGTTTTCAGGATTCTTTGGTGAATAGCAAATTCCAAAGATCAGCATTTATCTGGAAAAAAAAAACTTTTGTAATATTATACACTATTCCATTCAAAAGCTTGGAGTCAGTATATATACTTATTTTTTGGGGGGAGAGATTTCTATTTCAGATAAACGCTGTTTTCAACATAATAATAATAATAATAATAATAATAATAATAATAATAATAATAATAAATGTTTTTAAGCAACAAATCAGAATATTAGAATGATTTTGAAGGATCATGTGACTGGAATAATGATGCTAAAAATTCAGCTTTAAATCACTGGAATAAATAGCATTTTAAAATATATTCAAATACAATACAGTTGTTTTTAATAGTAATAATATTTCAAAACTTTGCTGTTTTTGCTGTACTTTGGATTAAATACATGCAGGCTTGGTGAGACTTTTTAAAATTATTTTTCTTCTTATTATAATTTAAATAAATCAATAAAAGCGAAAGAGTGCAAGTGTACTTGCAATACATTTTAACCTAAAATCTTTACATTTCTTTAAAAAAAAACGTCAAAACTTATTTGTCATAAACTCAAATATATCAGATATTAAATGCAGAGTGAAATTAATGCAAATAAACTAGTTCAAATTTTCCCTCTTGGGCCTCTGAATGACCCACTATCGTGGTGTAATAGTTAACTTTGCTGTCTTCTCTTGAGGTTTGCTCTTAATGCCGGTAGAGGACACTGTCCACTGCATGAAAGAGTCCAATGTCAAATAGGACAGAGTTATGGACCTGAAATACAGCCATATGGTCATTCTCAGTGATCACATGACTTGCTCATGCTTGTCACCTGTTAAAGTGGCATGCCGTACATTTCTGTCCTATTAATGGAAGCAATGCTCCCAATGTTGACTTTCAAAGACATTCTCATTGCGTTTCAATATAAAAAGCATACTTCCAGATTGTTTCCAGAGACAAAATATGCTAGACATATATTTAGGGGTGTGTTGGGACAACATGTTTTGATGTGGTCTCTGGCTCTTCGTGTGTAACCCATTGGACGTTGTTGTCCTTTTCAACAAGTCACCTACTTGACATAGGCTCAATTGGGTGGACTCATAATCTAGAACAGCTAGGACACGCATTTTGCTTTTCCCGCAATGGAAGTGAAACTTTACAGGCCAAAAGGTAAGGTGATTCTTTTGGTGACATTTGTCTACACAGATCTTTTCTGGTGGTGACATTTGTTGAGACAGATTTGTCTTTGATTGTGGTACGTTCAGCATCAGCAATTTGGCAAACTGCAATCAACAAATGAAAAAACTTGATTGATTATCTAGCATGCATTCATTATGGCTAGATTTGCAATTTATTTGCAAAAATATTTGCACAGATTGTTGGTTATAAACTGTCACAGACTTTGCAAGGAAGTTCTTTTGCATTTATTTGTCTGGAGAGAAACCAAAAATGAACATCCTTACCAGGCTCTTAGCATGTTTTTTCCTAAACATGTGGTGGTGAAGTGAGGTCCTCACTGATATGGGGGAGGGGACATGAGAAGGAGGAAAAGGGAGGGAACATAGAACATGTTATGTTGTTTTTCTTCTCCTGAATTATCATCTGATACTTTGTCATGGATAGTGAAGGAGGGCAAGCGCTCAACTGGTTTCAGTGCCTCAAGAGGTTTGTACTAGATCAAACATGCACTTTGTTCATTCTGTCCTCTAAAACCTCCCGTTTGTTAGTGTACGGTATGTTCTTGACAAGGGTAGTACACTGGAAGTATAAAAAGGGGAGTGGTTTCTGTTGTTCTTCCTAGCTTCCAGCGTAGCATAACACAACAGCATGAGTTTATCGTAATTCCACTGTAGTGTTAGAATGGAGTTTTGCAATGCAAATCTTAGATTGCCGGATTTCGCTGAAATGCACTACACAAACTGTTCAAACTGTGTATAAAGTGTTACATAATGTAACCTGATGATGTTAGCATGTGTCTCTCTGAGTTCATATACTTGTATAAGTTCAGAGAGCAAAGAACACACAAGATCTGGAGCGATAATGGCAATGTTGGTAAGGTTGCCTAATCCTATATGCAGTTCAAAACACATGCAGCTGTTCACCGTTTGTGGCCAGTCAAGAAACTGGATAATTGAAAACGTACAAGTCTCAGAACGTAGCATAATCATCTTTTTCAGACAGTTTTATTTTTTTCTCTGCACAAAATCAGACAATTACAAAAAATAGGTCTTTTTACTAAGCATGCTGTTTTCAAGAAAATGTGATTTTGGCTGCTCATGAAGAGTGCATTAGTCACAAATTATTATATTATATATATGTTCTTCTGCACTTTCTATTCATCTAAGAAACCTGAAAAAATATATACTCTGCTGTTTTCAACATAATATTAATAATAATAATAAAAGTTTAGCAAATCAGAATATTAGAATGATTTCTGAAGAATCATGTGACTGCAGTAATGATGCTAAAAATGCAGCTTTGAAATCACAGGAATAAATTACATTTTAAAATATATTCAGTAAGAAAACAGTTAAATAGTAAAAATATTTCAAAATGTTACTGTTTTTTTCTGTACTTTAAATCAAATAAATGCAGGCTTGGTGAGCAGAAGAGACTTCTTTAAAAACATTTTAAAAAATCTCACTGTCCAAAAACTTTTGACTGGTAGTGTATGTTTGTATTGGATATTTATTTGTTCATGCTCAAATCCCCAATTTTTATATTTGGAATACATTTGCCATCATTTAACACTCACTTAAAGTTAAACTTGAAAAACAGCAATAATTTTATAACACTGTTAAATGTAATGTTTTGTAACATAGTTTCAATTCATGTTTTGATACCTAAATTTAAAACTATTTCAAATGATTGACTTGAGATATTAGTTAATTTTTCATTTATTTACACCAAATAGAGAATTTTAATATTTATCAGTCACCATGATACTGGTCTTGTAGACATTGTTAATATTAATATTGATATTGTGTCAATAGAATGTTAATATTGGCGTGATTCTATATGCTACAAAATGTAAAATGTTTTTTCAAGTGACATTTAAAAGACAATAGTCAGCATCTCAGTGTTATTTCCACTGATGACTGCAGAAAATGAGGTGTGATCCTGCAGGTCATCCACAGGTTCAAGCTGTCACCTTGGCATATGTGACCCTGGACCACAAAACCAGTCTTAAGTCGCTGGGGTATATTTGTCGCAATAGCCAAAAATTCATTGCATGGGTCAAAATTTTTGATTTTTCTTTTATGCCAAAAATCATTAAGAAATTAAGTAAAGTTCATGTTCCATGAAGATTTTTTATAAAATTCCTACTGTAAAAATATCAAAATGTAATTTTTGATTTGTAATATGCATTGTTAAGAACCTAATTTGGACAACTTTAAAGGGGATTTTCTCAGTCTTTTTGATTTTTTTGCATCCTCAGATTTCTGATTTCAAATAGATGTATCTCAGCCAAATATTGTCCTATCCTAACAAACCATACATCAATAGAAAGCTTATTTATTGAGCTTTCATATGATGTATAAATCACAGTTTTGTCAAATTTAACATTATGACTGGTTTTGTGGTCCAGGGTCACATATAGTAGACCGTATAAGCTGTATGTCACTTGTTTGTCTTCTGCATTCCACCTTTTACTATACATTAATTGCATTACATTCTCATATGCATTAAAATGTAAAGCTAGCTGTCGTTTTACAGTTTAGGGGTAGGTTATGTGTTAGTCAGTACTGCCTTTATGATAACACATTAAGCTGTGATTGGCTGTTTTGCTTGTGTGAGCAGTTACATTATAGCACAATTTGATAGAGTTGGAGAGTACAGAGGCCAGATCAGTAGAGGAAACACTTTTCACAGGGACAGATCAAGTTGACTCCAAGAAGTCATGCTGATTTAATGGATTCCTACCTTGTATGTTTGTTTTTGTTGTGTTTGATACTGTATATTGGTGAAAATGGTGCTGTGTTGATCTCATCAAGTCTTATAAAAACACTCCAATTCATGTAGATGTTACGTTATTAATTATTGAAGCCTTAACTAGCTTCCTTTCTGAAATTTATTGTACATGTTTGAATAATTAAACTGATATTTTTTTGCCTGTAGGCCTAGCATGTCAGGCCCCCACCTGCTGAAAAAGGGTAGAGAACACAGGAAGATGGATGTGCACAGAGATTTCACTGTTGCCTCCCCAGCCGAGTTTGTCACTCGCTTTGGAGGAAACCGCATTATTGACAAGGTTAGAGTCATACTTTTATGTGTATGTTGTTTTACTTCATTTTTAACAGTAAGAAAATGTTAATATCTCTCTCTCATATTAGGTGCTGATTGCTAATAATGGCATTGCTGCAGTTAAATGCATGCGTTCAATCCGACGATGGTCCTATGAAATGTTCCGTAATGAGAGAATCATTCGCTTTGTGGTAATGGTCACACCTGAAGACTTGAAAGCCAATGCAGGTTAACAGCCCTCATTTTATATTATTTGTCTTCAATTTTATTTCATGAAACATTGATTCTGGACATTCTTTTTTAGTTTTGATTTAATTTAGAAATTCTGTCTACATTTCATTGTGTTTTTTTTTTCCAGAATATATTAAAATGGCTGATCACTATGTGCCAGTCCCTGGGGGCCCAAATAACAACAACTATGCCAATGTTGAGATGATTGTGGATATAGCCAAAAGGATTCCAGTGCAGGTACAGCCTGTCCAATATCTTTTTATAGATACGTATTTTCCAGCATTACTAATGATGGTCTTGTCTTCCCATAAGGCTGTGTGGGCTGGATGGGGTCATGCTTCTGAGAACCCCAAACTACCAGAGCTTCTCCATAAATCAGGGATAACTTTCCTAGGTATTTCATCTCATTTTCTGCAACCTGTTTAGACAGCTTAAAGAATATGTTCATTTTTAGAATAACAATTTCCTGATAATTTACTCACCCCCATGTGATCTAAGATGTTCATGTCTTTCTGTCTTCAGTCGCAAAGAAATTTGAGGAAAACATTCCAGGATTTTTCTCCATATAGTGGACTTTAGTGGTGGTCAATGGGTTGAAGGTCCAAATTGCAGTTTCAGTGCAGCTTCAAAGGGCTCTACACGATCCCAGCCGAAGTATAAGGGTCTTAACTAGCAAAATGAATGGTCATTTTCCTTAAACAATAAAATTGTATATAGACCTTTTTCCTGAACACGGAAGTAAATCCGACTCTTAACTGAAAGAATGCTTTGCATTTCCGGTCTGCATTGTTTCTAGTCAAATTAGCTAATCATGTTGGAAAGGTCACGCGCAGTTAGTTCTTCATCTTTGTACTTCTCATTTTCTCTTCCAACTTCAAAAGCATCCAACAGTGTTGTTTTACCTTTTTTGTAAAGAGCATTTGACTTTCTTTTGCTTTTGCTTTGTAAACACTGGGTCGGTACTTCTGCCTACATCACTCGTGGCATTTCCAACTTTATCTAATGTCTAAGGTTGGGCTGGTTCAAGACGAGCATTATAGTATATGCATTTTTATTGTTTTAAAAAAATAACAGATCATTTCTCTATATAAGATCCTTATTCCTCAACTGGGATTGTGTAGAGCCCTTTGAAGCTGCAATTTGGACCTTCAAGCCATTGGCTACCATTGAAGTCCACTATAAGGAGAAAAATCCTTAATTTCTCTGCGACTGAAGACAGAAAGACATGAACATCTTGAATCACATGGGGGTAAGAAAATTATCAGAAATTTTTATCCTGCAGGTGAGCTTATCCTTTAACCTTGCCAGTTAAGGACAGAGGGTGTTGATGGGGTTTTCTCCATTTCAGGGCCTTCCAGTAAAGCCATGTGGGCATTGGGAGACAAGGTGGCATCTTCCATTGTAGCTCAAAGCGCAGACATCCCCACCCTGCCCTGGAGTGGAACCGGTGAGAGATCCCGTTCACGACATGAGCTGTTGCTAGAGTTCTCGTTGTAATGTTTTCATCTATCCTTCTTTGTCTTTTTTTTTCAGGTCTGAGAGTTGAATGGGCAGAAGATGAAGAAGGGCATGGCCGTTTGATCAGTGTCCCACCTGAACTTTATGTGCAGGGCTGTGTTAAAGATGTGGATGAGGGACTAGCAGTGAGTATTAACTACAGAATTCAAACTGTAACATCAATTTCCTTTATCCTGCTCATTGTGTGTTTTCTTGTGGTTAGAGTGCAGAAAAGATTGGCTACCCTGTGGTTATCAAAGCATCAGAAGGAGGTGGCGGAAAAGGCATCAGAAAAGTGGACAGTTCTGAAGACTTCCCCAGCTTTTTCAGACAGGTACATAGTGCCTAACTTTATTATTTTGTGTAGTTACAGGTTTGGATTCATTACACAGTGTCACGGTGTGTTTGTTCTTGAATACAGGTGCAGGCTGAGGTGCCAGGTTCGCCTATTTTCATCATGCAGCTAGCTGAACATGCTCGCCACCTGGAGGTGCAGATCCTGGCTGATCAGTACGGTAACGCTATCTCCCTGTTCGGGAGAGATTGTTCCATCCAGCGCCGCCACCAAAAGATCATAGAAGAAGCTCCTGCTACTATTGTCTCCACAACTACTTTTGAGCAGATGGAGAGGGTGAGGCACAAATCTATGAATATTTTCTGCCCATGTTGCCGTTGGCCTTTCATAAGCTCCTAGGGAACCCTGGGTATTAAGACTTGCATGGCTTAATATATCGTAAATTATGTCTGTTACTGAAATATGTAGTGGAAAACGCATAAAAGATTTATGTTATTAAAAAAATCCAGATCATTTTATACAAATTTTGGACTATGGAGGGCGCCAATATTTCGATGTTGTAAAATGGTTGCACTTGGAGCTTCTGGTGCTGCCTGTTGCTATTTTTTTACCACAGTACAACTCAGAATAAGCAACTTAGAAAATAAAAAAATAATACAATGCCACATTGTGTGACTTTGGGTTGTAATTTTCAGTTGGAGGGCAACAAGAGAAGCAATGTAAGTCTTCACTGCTTTTCTAGAGTAAGAATGGGAAGATGCCTGTGGATGAATAAAACCTACTGAAGACCCACATCTTTGTTCTCTCCACTTTGGTCCTGATGCCTTTGAGGCTTTTAGTAGACCACAGCTACTATAAGAGATTACAAACGGCAGAGACAAGAAATGCTCGATGCCATCTTAGCAGGATATAAACATGCCCACACTTGTCATGGCGCCACAGCGACTGAAGGAGTTTCTCTGCATGGATTTCACTTGATATCTGGGGGTGTTTAAACTCCTTGTGGGAAAAATCGATGCTATGGCATTTGGTTTAAGCCTACACTTATATATATGTCGCCACATATAAGCTCTTTCAGGAGCTGTGGTCATCATATCAGTATTTTATTTTCCGAGTTGTGTTGCTTTAAAAATAGCAACAGGTTGTGCCAGTATCTCACATAGTGCAACCATTTTACTTCATCAAAATAATGGTGCCCCCATAATCTAAAATATGTCTAAAATAATGTGGATTTTTTTAAATAACGTAAATCTTTCATGAGTTTTCTACTACATATTTCAGTAAGAAACATCATTTACACTATACTAAGCCATACAAGTCTTAACTCCTGGGGTTCCCTTTAAATTGGGCTGAAAAGTTCACACCAAAGGCTTAGAAACTACTAGCTCGTTTGTAACTAACTTTATTTGGTTGCACCATTTTCTTTTGAAGAAGCTAATAGGTAGTAGGTTCTCTGTAAAGTATTGCACAGTTGCATAATTTGACCTTTACTATCAATAATCTAAGGACAGCCTTCAAATTTTAAGCAGAAATATACTTGCAGATAACATTCATATAATGTATTTGAAATAAGGAGCAATAAATAAATACTGATACAAAAAAAAATACATTTATTTATTATGATTGATTTATTTGACATGCACAACATGAAGTGATGCACACCGAGGTGCGCTATTAAGATTAGGTTTGTGTTGAAAAGTTGACAGTTTGTGATTTTTTTTGCATTTGTTTATTTATTTGATTATTTCTCAGCCTTTGGTTTTGGGAATTGTACCATAATGGTGTTGATATTAGCATGCACAATGTATTTTCTGCTTTGTGTGTCAGTATGCAATCCGTCTGGCTAAAATGGTGGGCTATGTAAGTGCTGGTACAGTGGAATATCTGTTCACCGAGGATGGAAGTTTCCACTTCCTAGAGCTGAATCCACGACTACAGGTGGAACACCCCTGCACTGAGATGATTGCTGACGTTAACCTTCCTGCTGCACAGCTACAGGTAAAGCAAAGCTGTGAGCAGTTGTCAAGAGAAAAATGACTTAGAAGCACTGTGTGTACGGTGCGTCCGGTAGTGCTGTTGTTTGTTTAATAAAGTTTTGAGATTCTCACCGCAAAGTAATAATATTTATTCATATTTTGTCATTGTTGTTGTTAATACATCTGGAATTCTCAAATGCTAATCATAATGGTACATTTTCTCTGCAGATAGCAATGGGGATCCCCCTTTACAGAATTAAGGATATCCGTGTCCTCTTTGGTGAAACACCGTGGGGAGACTCACCTATTAACTTTGAATCTCCAGAATGCATCCCCTGTCCACGAGGACATGTCATAGCTGCACGTATCACCAGTGAGAACCCAGATGAGGTGAGCAATT
>NC_133365.1:43661641-43694166 GCF_049309525.1 Garra rufa | reverse complement strand
AGGCACAAACACGCAATTCTGAGAACATATCAGACTTTATAACTCACAACTGTGAGCTTATATCTCACAATTCTGAGAAAAAAGTCAGAACTGTGAGATATAAACTTGCATTTGCAGGAAAAAAGTCAGAATTGTGAGATACTAACTCGCAATTCTGAGAACATATCAGTTTTTTTAACTCACAATTGCGAGTTTATATCATGCAATTCTGACTAACTCACAATTGCGAGATATAAACTCGCAATTCTGAGAAAAAATCAGAATAGCGAGATACAAACTTGCATTTGCAGGAAAAAAGTCATAATTGTGAGATACTAACTCGCAATTCTGAAAACATATCAGTCTTTTTAACTCACAATTGTGAGTTTATATCACACAATTCTAAGAAAAAGTCATAATTGCGAGATATAAACTTGCATTTGCAGGAAAAAAGTCAGAATTGTGAGATACTAACTCAGAATTCTGAGAACAAATCTTATTTTTAACTCGCAATTGTGAGTTTATATCTTATAACTTTATAAGAAAAAAATCAGAATTGCAAGAATGTATGAGATAAGTCGCAATAACCTTTTTTTTTATTTTTTTACTTAATGGCGGAAACTGGCTTCCATAGTGCATTTAATTCACTAGACAGAGAGAGAGAGAGAGAGAGAGAGAGAGAGGCTGTTTCTAGCCCTTCAAAGAGTCGAGGATGAACAAATCCCACCTCTGTCAGGTCGAACGTTTTCCTTGGGGGTGATCCTGATGCCCATACCATTTTGAACTGCAAGAAGAAATGTTTCAATTTAAAAATATAAGAGTCTTGCAAATGTCAAATAATTTATACAGATTGTGTGACCATGTGCAACGGTTGATAAAAGTCAACCACTGAACATGTGTGCAAGTGTATGTATCTCACCCTGAGCATGTTGTGTTGTCACAAATGCCTTGATAAGAGCATCTGTGGTTTGTGTATATAGGGAGAGAGCATAACGCAGCGACGACAGCTCAGGGCTCTTCTCCAGGTATGCTTTTTTTAAACCGTTCCCACCAGCATGGAAGAAGAGCTACCCAGTAGCAGGTTAAAGAGAGAGAGAGAAAATGAGCATGAATTTCCTTCTGCAAAAACTGCTACAGTTCACAGTAACTTATTTTATCTGACCAGTGACCACGTTATTACGTGTGAAAAGTCATGCCTGTGGTGAGCAGCTTTCTCAGACTGTTTCAATTTCTCTCTCCTTCCCACACACTATAGTGACGCACCGAACCCAAGAACCCAAACACTCAGTGTGCAATGTGTTGACTTGGTGTGACAGTTCTGTTTTTAAGCAGACAGCCAACACTTTAACGTGTTGTAACTCAGCAGGCATGCCATATCCACCAACATACCTTGATTGACTCCAATGCTGCCTCCATGATCACACACATCCTTGGTGACAAGCTCTTTTGCTCCACCCCTCCCTATAATAAAAGAGAAGCATTAGCCACACCCACTGCCTTAGGCTATAGATTATAACTTTCAAGTATTTATGGTTAATACCTTTAGTTTAGACAGTTCCTTAGCAGCAGTAAGAAGTTGAGCTCCCTGTAATAGGAAAAAAAAAATGAAAAACAATATTTCAAACCTCTGCCTGCCAGTATTGCCTGAAAAACAATATATTTTTAACATCCTAAATGTCAAATGTGTGTTAACTATAGAAAGGCCATTATGGTCATGTTGACTCTAGTACAAGCCTAATCCTATGCAAACATTCATCTCCTAGACATTTTTATTTCAGCAACTTGCCATATGCAGAGCAGATGCCATCTCAATTTAAAAATAGTTTTAAAAAACACTGCAGATATTGCATTCTGATAAATCTGACCACAAGTTACCACCAGTTAGAAAATGGCTGTCACAAAATAAAATAAAATAAAAGCTATTTTTGGCCTTTTCTTTTAGAGAAAAGGAATTACTGTGTTTTTAGGATCAATCACCAAAAATAATACAAAAATGAAAAGTGAGGAAAATGAGGAAAAGTTATGCCATTACTGTGTTTTCATGATTGATCATCACTGTCACATTTGATTTGAGTACTGAGTACTCAATCACTGCAAGCAGTGATTACCGGGATTCAAGTGCTTTAAGGCCTTTAAGCACATATGAAAAAAAAAACATACAGGTAATTTACCATAGAAATATTTTTTGTAACATTTATGACTATTATCGCGCCAGCTGTGGTCCGATCTCCTTACTCTTTGCATGCTTGTTTAGAATCACCTGTTGCATGTGCTCACCAGGTTTTCCTTTAGGCTTTATAGGATTTTAGGTAAATCTGGACAGGCCCCTTTTCTAAACGACCCCGTTATAGCTTCCCAAAGGGTGAATTTTAACTTTTTTTTTGATAATTATTGACCTAGAGAGTCCAAAGAATTGTACTGCAGTATTTATTTTCCAGATTAAGCAGAAAACCTAGAACTAGTTCACAAAAATAGGTTTTTCTACATCTTCTCAATCATTTAACAAACAATTTGATTGACAGCAGTGGTTCTAGAGACAAAGTTGACTGGCATGAGGAGTTCTGTCATATGATAAGAATATTGCGTGTACGTACAAAAACCTGTGCAATGCACAATCGTTTACAACCTTGAAAAACGCGATATCGCCCCCACATTGGCTGATTTATTTCAAATTTCTCACAGATCGTTGGGGCCATGAGTCAAACAGGCCCACCAAATTTTGTTCCAATCTGCCTCCGTTAACCATGTCTAAGAGGTGCTTAAACTTCAACGGCCAATGGTGGCCATGTTTTTTTGAGATACGCAAATGTCCTTATAGACACTTGTGGCACTTTCAAGACCATGCACAGCGATTTTTATGTTGATAGGACAAATAGTCCCATAGGTATAGACATTTTTATGTTTTTTTTCTCTTATAGTGCCACTAAGTGGCCAAGCTCCGTGAGTTTGGCGAAGATATCTCATTCTGTTCACGAGTTATAAGCATTTTACTATAAGTGACCCTGCCTTTTTCGAACGTTTTGGCGTCCCTTTGCGATGGTGAGACGAAAGACTTTTTTTCTAATAATTATTGATATTTGCTCTGCAGAGAATCTTTCTGCACTGGTTTGGTTCCAATCGGGCAAAAAAAAAAAAAAAACAGGACTAGTTTGCAAAAGTCGGTTTCCAAAATCCAAAATACCCGTGAGCCTAAAATAACTTGAGCCTGCGACTGAGAATTTCATACTTTTAATCACTGTAGCGCCCCCGTCAGGCCGATTGGGGTGAGCCTTGGTCACGATGTCTGCGGTATGAGTACGACCATCCCTCCAAGTTTCAAGTCTCTAAGACTTACGGTTTGGTCTGCACAATCATTTTTACGTGAAGATTGTGACCATTCTAAGAATTACAATACGCCTTATTCAGTCCGCTGCCATTTTGAATCGAAAACGAGGCTGTGAGGGATAGCAGTCCAGCTGCGCCCACTGTGGCGTATTGTTGCGTACCGGTATGTAGATCGTATGACCGTAAAATAATAGGTCATTTCACATTTTTCCACAGGACAAAGAGTTCCAGAAAACGTGGATTGATCGACAGGACATATAACCTAACTTTCAGGTAACAATATTGCATTTGTTTCAGAAAATGACTATGGAAAGACTGTTAATTTATAATGTGAGCATGTTTATCTTCCTTTAAACGCTTACACAGAGTTTTTCAAATGATGTTATATAGAATAAAATGCTTAATGGTTTGTGTTAAGAGCCTGCAGCTAGGTCATAAGCGTCTTCCCGACCTTTATTATGAAATTACGATAAACATGACATTTTCCTTGTCTAAAGCAAAACAGAAACAAAAAATAATGTTCTGAATATCATTTTGCGATTTTAAAAGGGGTTGACCTCAAACACTACACGGCAAACTAATAAATAAATGCTATCTTTTGATCGCTTTGCATAAAAAAAACTTTCTACCCACTGTTTTTGTATGACTTAACATGTTGTCTGAAAGAAGCTTACGGTCTAACTGCAGGCTCTTAACACAAACTATTAAGCATGTTAATCTTTAAAACATCATTTAAAAATAATATCTTTTTCATTTACGATCGCAAAGTTTTCTTTTCGTGAGGTATTTGAGTCCAGGTAAACACAGACAGAGCTGAACCCTCCTTAAGCTTCCTAATTTCAGTCAGTGTTTTTGAAAAACAATTGTGAGTCAAATGTTGAGCACACTCTTGTGTTCTTTGTAATCTGTACAAAATGGAGATATTTAATTTAGTTGTTGTAGTAAAACATAACATTTTAGCTCTGCGTAAATATTTAAAGGAAGATAAACATGCTCACATTATAAATTAGCAATTAGCCAACCGGCTAGTTTCCAGTGTCATTTTCTTAAATAAATGCAATATTGTTACCTGAAAGTTAGGTCCTATGTCCCATCGAACTTTAATAATACACATTTTCTGAAGTTCTTTGTCCTGTGGAAATTAGTGAAATTATATTTTCTCTACATTTTTATGACTAAATAATCTACATCCTGGTATACAACAATAAGCCACAGAGAGCGATGCTGGACTGCTATCCCTCACAGCCTTGTTTTCGATTCAAAATGGCGGTGGGCTGAATAAGGCGTATAGGGTTTCAGCGCTACTCGCTTGAACCCCTCATTGAAAAAAAAAAAGCATTGATAATGACCACTTTGTGCTAGTAAAACAGCATATATGCTGTTCTGAGAGCAGGGACAGAGAATCATAGTACTGTTTGCATCATGAGTTACTAAATAACTCAAAATAACTCACTATACTGTCGCTGCTCTGAGGTAACACAATCGTTTTCTCCACGCAGATTAGAACGTTCCTCCAGAGGTCCTTTAGCACACGCTTCAACACGGTCTTGTCACATATGTCTGCAAAGATGCTGAGGCTGCAACACATCACAAACAGACATGTGTATATTACATTTGGCATTCTGGCAAATTTCCCTGGGGAATTTGTAAGATACAGTACAATTCAAGCTGATGACAGGTTATTATTCCACATTTCTTGGCTCTTGTTTAGAATACCAAGTGTGACAAGAAACAGAAATAGCCACACATGGAGACCTTTAGTGTGGCAAAAATTGACAACTGATTTGAAACTGAACTAAAGGAAGTTGATCTGAACTGACTTTGTGTCGAGGAACTCCATAAGCGGCCGCAGTGCGTTGTCTGCATCAGCCTCTGCTGTGTTACGAGTGTTCTGATTCAGAGGTCCTTTAATCTGATATAGGATCTCCGCCATCTGACGCACACATGCAGTTATACGGGCCAGGAAACTATATGCATACAGAAAAAGCAAGAGAGAGATGGAAACAATATGGAAATTAGGCCAACAAACAAGATGACAGTGATATTCTCAAAACAGATTTTTCTGTAGAGCTTTTTAAAAATCATGTTTAGGGCTGGGTAAAAAAAATAGATTTAATTTTTACGAAACGACATTGATTCTTAAATCTCAAAAATCGTTTAATTTAGCCTATTTTCAGTTAATAAACGGAACATTGTAGTGCGTCTCCCATCCAATGAATCGGAATAAGATTTGTGCTTTCTTACTTTTGATATAAAACAAAGTCTCAGATTTCAAATTCTGTCTATTTTATTACAATATCCAAACAAAAAATGTTGTTTTGGCGCTGTTTAAAGTGGAGTGACAGATCGCTTTAACCCCTCAGTTTAAGAGAAGCAAAAGTGCAAAGCCCACATGAACTGATCGTGTCCTCTGCTTTAATACCAGTTACAGAATGAAATAAACATGAATAAAGATCCAAAGGTGTGTTAAAATAAAGAGTACAATTTACCGAAAACTGTATCCTGTCTCATGTGATTCCTCAATCAATGTTTAAACCGGGAAAAGATGTCAATATAACAGCTTGCAAACAATGTCGTCATGTAACATCACAATTACCTCAAAAAAAAAAAAAAAAAACACACCTGTAAACTCTTTAGTCAGCTAGATAAATTAACTCTAAAGAGGAACATTTTGCTAAATATGCACCATATAACATATTTATTATAGGTTTTACTGTCCTTCAATATTTAAATAATGTTTGAACAAATTTGTAAAGTTTTAATAACAGCCACCAAATGTTTATATTTCAAAAAAGGAATTGGAGTAGAAATATAATATGTACTATTTTTAAGAATTTTAATAGTTTTAAGTTAAAGTTAAAACTTGAGTGTAATTCAAGTGTTTGTATACAAATCAGCTAATTTTAACCTTCGATATTATAGTAATGTAGTAGCCTACCAACTGATGCTCATGCATATTTTACAACATTAGTTGAGCGATTTTTTTTTCCAGTGAGAAAAAATTGCCATGTACATCATGCGTATCCAAAATAATCGAAGTGAATCAAAATTGGAATTGAATCGCCAAATTGTGAAGAATAATCAAATCGAATCGTGAAATCTGTGTCAAAACCAAGCCCTAATCATGTTTATGTTGTATTAATTTACAGTTGAGGGCAAAAGTTTTCACCCCCTTTTCAGAATCTGCAAAATGTTAATTATTTTACCAAAATAAGAGGGATCATTTTTATAAATTCAACTACTATATTCTCTTGTGGACTATATGTAAACATATTTTCTGTGAAATATCTTATTCAGGTCAGTACTAATAACATATTAATAACATGCATTTTGTACGATCCCTCTTATTTTGGTAAAATATTTAACATTTTGCAGATTCTAAAAGGGGGATAAAATACTTTTGACCTCAACTGTATATTGTTTATAGATGCATTCAAAATGCTTCAAAATAAAATGAAATGAAAGACACAAAACCAAAGAATAGTAATTTTCTGAAAGAGTTATTATGACAAAGGTGACATTTATAAGCAGAACACTCAGAAAGATTGTAATAATGATATTCAGATGAAATTCAGCCTCCGAAAATTCAGTTTACCTCTTCGCAAACATGCCACTCAGGTTATCCAGAACAGAATTAAGCTTCCCTTGCAGGTCATTGAGGATATCTGCAGCCTCCGAGTCGAGCTGTCGAGAGTAACACATGCACACACATGCGCACACACACACACACACACACACACACACACACACACACACACACACACACACACACACACACACACACACACAGGAAGAAGTGTTAGTTTAATAGAAAATATCGAACTTAAACTAGGCAGAGGCGAGGAGAGGCAAGGAGAAGATGTGGGGGTTGGGGAAATTCACCATGTCTGTTTGTCATGGTTTTGCAAGTGCATCAGCATCAGAGATGTTCAACAAATTGGAAACATTTTCTGTTAAAGCCGTTTTTCAACGGTAAGAAAAGTCTTCAGCAATGTATCTGTCAGATCCAACAACAGCTTAATTAAAGCAGGTGTAAAAAATACTGAAACAAAGAGTAGAGGAGGAATGATGGTTTCATTCCCATAATGGTAACATTTGTTTATTCAGTTTAATGCTGCTGAAGAAGGACAATTAAAGCACCACACAATATCGACAGTATAAGGGATGCAGATTTGGTTCTGGCAATCAGGGTGGTAAAACAGAAAACTTTTAAGTAGGTTTTTGTTTGCTTTCTGTCTTCTAGCCTATGGCTATTCAAAGACCAATAGCACCAATGAAACTTTTAAAGGATAGTTCACTCACAAATTAAAACTCTGTTATTAATCACTCACCCTCATGACTTTTAAAACACATAAGACCTTTGTTTATCTTCAGAACACAAATTCAGATATTTTTGATGAAATTCGTGAGCTTATAGACAGCAAAGTTACCACATTCAAGGCTCAGAAAGGTAGTTTTGTGAAAGGTAGATTGTAAAAATAGTCCATGTGACCTCAGTGGTTCAACCATAATATTATGAAGCTACAAGAATACTTTTGTGCACAAAGAAAACTAAAAAAATAATCACTTTATTTAACAATTTCTTCTATACCGTTTCTTCTCGTCCATGAACATGGTAATTATACTGCTCTCAGATTTCATTAAAAACATTTTAATTTGTGTTCCGAAGATGAATGAAGGTCTTACGAGTTTTGGACGACATTTTAGGGTGAGCTATCCCTTTAAAAATATAGAACAATAGCATCTTTATCCATTACTTACACAAGAACGTGGCACCAACAAAAAGTATTTGGACAGTTGAACCACAATGTAGCACAAGCAAACTTATAAAAACGTATGTTAATTTTTATAGAAAAACAACAGATATACTTTTATTTGGACACTTTCTGGTTGTAAAATTTTGTTGAAATTGTTGCATTTTTAATTGTGGCTAAAGTGAGCAAATACTTGTGGATTTGCACTGAGGCCAATGGATGCACAGAACTGACCATAAATGCATGTTTGTCTGAACATTTATTTGCACTCTGCTATCACAGTGTTAGGGAAAGTCTCAGGAGGAGGGAAGAGATAGCCAGGCTTCTAGCAAAACAACATGACACAGTCTCGCTCACACATACACACACTCACATACACCCATGATGATTATCGCACCTTTTTTGTGTCGACTGTTGCCTCTTTCTACCGAGGGACAGAGTAAAAATAACATGGGAAACAAAAGAAAAGGCACAGAGAGAAAAATGATACAGCTGAGCAAATCCTCAATGGCATAAATGCTTCTGAATGTTAGGATTGAGATAAATACAGGAATGTTAAAGTTTAAACTGCAAGGGAAACACCACACACCTCTTTTCCCTCATCCTTGGGCTGAAGAATAAAATAAAAATTGAATAAATAAAATGGGAAAAACATTCAAAGTCAAACTCAATTTTAGTTGTGAGATCTAATCTACTGTCTAAGTCTAAGGTCACATTCACATAATCAGTGTTTGCCATTGACAACTGTATTTACTCATCACAGCAGACACAAAGTTAAGTAAACTGGAGTCCAATAACGAATGGATCTGAAAGCTCCAGATGACGCAGCTCATATCACCATCTCTCAGAGTTAGCGAAATAACACATGAATAAAAATGTGTGTGAGTCTTAGTGGCTATCACATTGTGTAATGTGTATTAGGTGATGGACAACTTGGTCACTGTGATTATGTTTACACAGTGCTGGATTGTGAATGCAGTTTTCTATTTGAATGTATTTTAGAATGCAATTTATTCCTATGATGGCAAAGAGTTTTCTGCGGCCATTTCTCCAGTTTGCATCCTTGGTGCATGAACTATTCAATTTTAATTAAAAAAGACCCCACGCATTACGTAATCATGTTGGAAAGGTCACGCGTGGCATTGGCAGAAGTACTGGCCCAGTGTTAACAAAGCAAACGTGCAAAGAAAGTCAAACTGCCTTTTACAAAAAGGGTAAAACAAAAATTTGGATGATTTAAGTTTTTTTGCCCCACCCTACCTTTTTTGAACCAGAGTACACAGACAAAGAACTAACTGCGTGTGATCTTTCCAACATCTAATGCGTGAAAGCATAGAAGCGCAGTGCAGAGCTAGTGCAAGATGAGCATTTGTGGCTAAAAAGTATATACAAATTTTTATTTGTTTTTTAAAATGACCTTATTCCTCGGCTGGGATCGTGTAGAGCCCTTTGAAGCTGCATTGAAACTGCAATTTGGACCTTCAACTCATTGATCCCCATTAAAGTCCACTATAAAGAAAAAACCTGGAATGTTTTCCTCAAAAACCTTACTTTGTTTTCGACTGAATCTTGGGTGACATGGAGACACAGACAAATTTATCCAACTCATTGGCAATATGTGCCTCTACATACATTTCTGCAAAACTGCAATTACGTACCTTACTGCACGTTCCATGGCAGTTTCAAAGTAAAATGTTGAGAATTTTTTTAAGACCTATTGTGGCTATTCAGAATTCAAAAATCTGGGTAGTGTCCCTAAAGGTTAAAGGAGTAGCTCACTTTAAGAACAAAAAATTACAGATAATCTACTCACCCCCTTGCCATCCAAGATGTTCATGTCTTTCTTTCCTCAGTCGTGGAAGAAAAAAATCATATACTTTTTAACCTCAAATGCTAGTCTTGTCTAGCTCTGCGTGTACATTCTAGGTTTAATACAGTTAGAGTATGTTGAAAAACTCCCATCTCATTTTCTCCTCCAACTTCAAAATCATCCTACATCGCTGCAGAAGTACCGAACAAGTGTTTACAAAGTGAACGTGCTAAGAAGGTAAAAGAAAGGCAAAACAGTGATGTAGGAAGATTTTGAAGTTGGAGGAGAAAATAAGTTGGGAGTTTTTCGACATACCCTAACAGAGACAGAGCTAGACAAGACAAGTGTTTAAGGTTAAAAAGTATATAAATTAGCAATTTATAGAGCCCTTTCAACTGCATTTAAACTATATTTTGGAAGTTAAACTCGGGGGCACCATAGAAGTCCACTATATGGAGAGAAATCCTGAAATGTTTTCCTCAAAAAACATAATTTTTTTACGATTTGAAGGAAGAAAGATGTCATTAATGACAAGGGGGAGTACATTATCTGTAAATTTTTGTTCTGGAAGTAGAAGATAGTGTTAAATGCAAAAGTGATGTAAAAACGCATATGCTGATGCAGCCGTGTTATTGTATCTTTCTTATAAGGATTTGAGCCGTTTTGTCGACCCGTTGTTTCACAGGGTTCGTACTGGAGCTCTTCATTAGTCAAGTGTAACTCTGTACCGCGTGAGCTACCAAGCAAACCTACTGAATTACAAAAGTCTGGCATCAAAAGTATATGTTTTCAAAATGCACAGAATGTTAAAATTGCTCTTAAGCCATAATATTCTGCAAATAATTAGGCTTTATTAATCAAAACTCTGTGTGTAAATCATACTTTGTGTGAAAAGGAATACAAGCTGTCAGAGTTTTACTGCCTCTAGTGTTAAATTCAACTGGAAACTGCAGTGATTCGTACATATAGGTTTGTTTTTTCAGTTTTGCAGACATGTATATAGAGGGACGTATTTTTAATAAACCTATGTTGCATTTATCTTTTGGTTGCAATATAATGGTTTCCCAATTCAGAGTACTATTAAAGATTGTATATGTGTTGTGTGGGGAATTTGGCTATTGAAAATATAATTTTTTTTAAATAAGGATTTGTTTGTTTCTGAAAAAGACTCAAAGATTCAAGTCATTAAAATGATCCAAACTTCCAAACTAAGTAGCAAAGTTGACCAGACTTCAGTCAAAAGCCTGGCAGCACGAGACCACCTCAAACGATCCATAAAACACATGGATTGTCCTAATGAGTGTTCTAGATTCTGCTCGAGAGCAATGCTCCAAGACAGCAGAAAAAAACGTTTAATAAGCATCTGTTACTGTATTTACCAAAACAGTGATTACTTATTCACTGACAACATCTTAATCATATCATTTGCCTAAGGCTCGTCATTATTTAAGGTTTGAATTATGGGTAATTGTTTTTATGTCACATCAGGGCACAAGAATCCTATTCCACTAAAAAACAAGACTCTGACAATGAGGTAGTGGAGCCCTGGGGCAGGATCACAGCCAAACAGCACACATCTCTCCTTCCCTTCAGATTTTATACACACACTTGCTCCTCACACTAATGAGACCTTGTTCCATCATGTTGTAGAAAGTACCACACACAAATACACACACCCACACACACACAGATGTGCATCAGCTTATTACCTCAGGTCCATCACCCACCTCTGTGGTCGTGTTCTCATCCTTGAGACAGAGAAACAAAATTACATTCAATATCACACAGAGTCCTGTTGATCCAGAGACTATGGGTCAATACTGCCACAGACAAACAGTGTGTGTGTGTGTGTGTGTGTGTGTGTGTGTGTGTGTAGGTGTAGGTGTGAGTGAGTGAGTGTGTGCACAAACCTCCTTCTCTTTGTCCTTCTTTTCCCCCTGATGCCAGAACATGGAAACAAACACATGAATCAAAAAAACATAGACATATACAAACAAACACACAAGATACAAACTATAAGCTCTTATAGGCTGAATCTAAATGAGCACATATGATGCATTATTCAATACATTACTGGAAATGAATGCAAACATTTGCTTATTTAGTTGTTACCGCATAACATTGATATAATGAAGATGATCCCGTACGGGGAAAGAAGCAAAATGTGTTTAATGACTATGTAAAAATATACATTAATTTAAACGCATATATAAAAATACTAAATCCAATACATTAATCTTCAAAAGTTTGGAGTCAGTAAGATTTTTTAAATGTTTTTGAAAGATATAAGTATGGTCACCAAGGCTGCATTTATTTGATTAAAAATAAAGTTAAACGGTGAAATATTATTACAATTCAAAACTATTTATTTCTGTGATGCAAAGCTGAATTTTCAGCATCATAACTCAAGTCTTCAGTGTCACATTAATATTTTGTGGTAACCATGATATGTTTTTTCAGGATTTTTCAAGGTCAAATATATTTATTTCAAACAGATTTATTTGTAACATTATTATTATACTGTCGGTTATTCAGTGTGGATAAAAACATTATTTCTTTAAAAAAAAAGTTACTGACCTCAAACTTATATGTTACTGTATTACATGTACATTCATGTATTAAAACATTAAAATTACATATACATATGTACATATACATATATATAAAATGTAAACACAAACTTTTATTCTGAATGTGATTCATCATGATTCATCGCTTGGCCCCATTTGAAATTTATCTCATACATGTAATTATCAAATAACAAAATCTCAATAATTTGTAACACATTTAAAATGAATCAATAAAACACTAGCCAAAACATGCTATTTTGCTTAATTCTGTGGGGCAATCTTACTCTAGGGGTCGAACCTGAACTTTTCACTTCAAAATATCAAAGCTGCTTTTTGGTTAATTGTTGGTCTATGAGCTACATGCAGTAAAAAAAAAAAAATGTCCTGATGTTATCAGTATGGTGTGCCACGTTACAACTAGTTAAACTTTTAAAAATACATCTCAAGACGTTCTGTTCTATTTAATGTCTTTGGCTGCACTTCATTGTTGTTTTTGATCGATTATTGCTGTCACTTCAGAGCACTGATGCTAAGGGCTGTGACCACCATAGACATTAGGTGCATTATATATACACACACACAAGCTTTAAGTACTACCCAAAATACCCTAGGTGCACACACCTTTTCCTTTTTAGTTACAGACTGCAGAAAGAAAGAATGAACAAAAAGACAATAAAAACAAAAACAAACAAAAAACAAAGTTTAAACAGATATAAAATGCAAATGAGCACATAGATGAACTCAAACACCACAATATCTTCCGTACACAAAATTGAAGGGAAGGAAAGAAGAATCTAGATAAATAATTCTACTGGGTAATAAGAGGAAGAAGTTAAATAGAAGAAAAGAAACTAGCTCCCTAAATATTTGATTGATCTGCGCAGAGCATCTGATACGACGACACTGACTACTTCACTACAACTGTCATACATCAAACTAAAGCATTTAGCTCTCTCAAACCCACCTTCTGCCTGTCAAGCTGTACATACAGATGAAAGGAGAGATGGTAAAAACAACAGTCAATAACAGATGGATGAATGGCAGGGGGTGAGGGTGACGAAGAGAAGGAAGTTGAAATTTTTAAACAGGAGAAGTCGAATACTCAAGGGGCCATTCAAATAGGATGTGTTTGTGCATTAAAAAGAGCTAAAGAGTGGATTGAAGCATTTGCCTAATCACGACAACCAGAACGCAAAACTGCTGTGAGATGTGACGATAATAATCAGAACATTTTGATATTTAAATATGTAAATTAGTTCACCCAAAAATGAAAAATCTGTCATTAATTACTCACCCTCATGTCGTTCCAAACCCGTAAAGTCTTCATTGATCTTTGGAATGCAAATCAAAATATTTTTGATGAAATCCAAGAGCTTTCTGACCCTGCATAGAGAGCAACGTATCTACCACGTTCAAGGCCCAGAAAGGTAGTAAGGACATCGATAAAATAGTCCATGTGACATCAGTGGTCCAACAGTTATGTTATGAAGTTATGAGAATACTTTTTTTTATTGTGCAAAAGAAATGCTGGCTCCTGCGCCATTCACTTTTGTGAATGGCGGCAGATTTTAGGTGATTTTAACAATGTTCTTAATTCCTTTCTGGGCCCTGAACGTTTCAGATGTGTTGCTGTCTATGCAGGGTAAAAAAGCTCTTTGATTTAATAAAAAATATACTAATTTTTGTTCAGAAGATAAACAAAGGTCTTATGGGTTTGGAACAACATGAGGGTGAGTAATAAATCACAGAATTTTCATTTTTGAGGGAACTAAACCTTCAACGGTCATGCTATTTGCCTCTATCTATGCATTTGTTTCTTTCTCCCTACACACGCCAACGTACCAGTCAAAAGTTCACTGCTAAAGAACATTACCATGAACACTGACAGCAACACCTGACTCACACAAACTCAAGGACAGCAGAATATTTGTCATCACTTCACAGCGTTATCGTTAAAATGCAGAATTAATTGAAAAATGTCTGCACATGTCTGGCTTTTAAAAAATGCCTGGACGCAATAACACAATACACACAGCAAAACACTCACACTTTAGGTGCAGTCACTAGAAGAGTGCCTGCTAAGCCTAAAACTGCTCCTGTTTTATTTCAGTTCTTTTGATTGACATGTGACAATCAAATCACAGTCCCAAAACTAATCTTTAGTTAAACGGATAGTTCACCCAAAAATGAAAATTCTGTCATTAATTACTCACCCTCATGTCGTTTCGTTCCAAACCCATAAGGCTTTTGTTCATCTTAGAAACACAAATAAATATATTTTTGATGAAATCCAAAAGTTTTCAGGACCTTCAAAGACAGCAATGCAACTGAAATGTTCCCAGGCCCAGGGACATCGGTAAAACAGTCCATGTGACATAAATGGTTCAGTGCAATTTTATGAAGCTACGAGAATTCTTTTTGTGCACAAAGAAATAAAAAACAATTCTCCTCCAAACGACGTATTCTGCCATTATCAAGAGTACCATGGTGCATATATGCACGTAAACAAGACGCAGCGAGTCTTCTTTGCACACAAGAAGTATTTTTGTAGCTTCGTAAAATTATGGTTGAACCACTGACGTCACATGGACTGTTGTACTGATGCTCTTACTATGTTTCAGGGTCTGGGAACATTTCAGCTGCATTGCTGCCTACGCAGGGTTAGAAAGCTCTCGGATTTCATCAAAAACATCTTAATTTGTTTTCTGAAGATGAATGAAGGTCTTACAGTTTTGGAACGACTTGAGGGTGAGTAATTAACGACAGGATTTTCATTTTTGGACAAACTATCACATTAACTATCATTATTTGATCCCTTTTACTGAACACAATACTGAAGGGAGGATAGGAAACTATAGGAATAAATGTGTTGCAACAGGATAACCACAATCACAGGAGTACATGATACAAACTATTGAAAGGTATACAACCAACAGGGTTTCACATCACACCATTTTTTTCTTTACAAAACCAACCTTATTCTCCTTTTCTTTGTTGTCAATCTACAAATAAAAATATATCATACATTTTCAAATTACAGTCCAGTGTACCACCAAATGCAAACACCAACCTGCTAAAATCACATTTCATTACTTGCTCACTAATGGATCCTCTGCAGTGAATGGGTGCCGTCAGATTAAGTCTGATAAAAGGTACCTGATTCATGATAACTGGAGTAATGTTATTATGGTTTATGGATATGTATTTTGTCCAAAAGCAGTGGTTTAATGTTAAATTCTTTAATGATAATGACAGCTTTCCACTTCACAAGCTGTTAATAGAGACGTTTCGATTACTTGTGGATTACTGTGATGTTTTTATCAGCTGTTTAGACTCTCATTCTGATGGCACCCATTCACTCCAGTGGATCCATTGGTGAGCAAGTGATGTAATGCTAAATTTCTCTAAATCTACATCTTGGATGGCCTGAGGGGAGGAAATTTGTAGCAAATTCAGATTTTTGAATGAACAATTCCTGTATATGCACATACAAACAAGAGTTCAAAAGTGCATCAATTGTCTAGTGAATTCATCCCTACAGTATGATTTTTAAGGTGATTTCTATTCAATGGACTTTCCAGATCTTTTATAGTCTTACTCTGCAGTTCACTCAGTATGTGGAGCTGTGTTTTAATTAGCTTGCATTACGTAATGATGCTGATGTTAACCCAACTGCAATCATTACCATCACAGCTGGAGTCTAGAACACAAACTCCACAGGACACATGACACAGAGGACTCACTCACCTCCAATTAAAAATATAGCATTTGTATGGATCTAATTAATATCTTTAAGCTTGCATTTAAGACTAGCTATATTTACTATATGAATACAGAGAACATACATATTTCATTCAGCTTCACTGCTCTTGATATGATAAAAGAATCAATTAAGGCCCAAATCCCAGCTGCAGAAGTGAAAGCTTTTGATTATTTTAAAGCTTTAGTGCTACATTAAATTATCTGGGCGCAATTAATGGGTCAATTAGGCTTTAATGTGCATAACTAAGTATGACTGCAATCTAAAGACCCGTCTGCTCAATCAGATTTTCCTAATCACCTTGTCTTAAAGAGACAGTTCACCCAAAAATGAACATTGTCATCAATTACTCGCCTGTACTCTGTTTCAAACCCTGTATTTTCTTTAGTATGTCACAAAAAAAAGACATGAATGAACGATTAAATGAAAACCATACAGTGCAGGTGTGCACAACCCTGTTCCTGGAAATCTACCTTTCTACCTACCTTCCTTCCAACCCTGATGAAACACACCTGTGCTCCTTCAGATCCTAATTAGTTGGTTCAGTTGTGTTTGATCAGGGTTGGAGCTGAACTCTGCAGGAAGGTAGATCTCCAGGAACAGCCTTGGGCACCCTGCTATAGTGTATATCTGCCAAGGTTTTGATTTTTTTTTTTTTTGTCCATTTTGGACTAAAGAAAAGCATTGACTGTGATCTCTTAACATACCTCTGATCCTTCTGAATCTGAAATGCCAGACTGATGGAAAAGATGTAAATGCATAAGTAATAACAAACAAAGTAAACAATTAAAACTATTGAAGCCCGTTTCATCCACTGAATTAAAAAAAAAAAGGTATTTCGACTTATCGCATGATTCAAATTTTTTTCTCTGATTTTGTGATACAAACTTGCAACTCTGACTTTTTCCTCCAAACTGTTAGATATTGACCCGCAATTGCGAGTTATAAATTCAGAATTGCGAGATATAAACTTTCAATTGCGAGTTATAAAGTCAGCATTGTGGGATATAAACTAGCATTTCTAACTTTTTTTTTAGAGTTTATATCTCACAATTCTGACTTTATTACTCGCAATATCAAGTTTATCTTACAAATCTAAGAAAAAAGTCAGAATTTACTTGTAATTCAGACTTCTTTTCTTAAAATTGTGTGATATAAACTCGCAATTGTGAGTTAAAAAGGCAGAATTGCGAGATATAAAGTCAGAATTATGGGAAAAAAACTTTTCTCACAATTCTGTCATTTTTCTCACAATTCTGACTTTTTTCTTAGAATTGTGTGATATAAAGTTGCAATTGCGAGTTATAAAGTCAGAATTGTGAGATATAAAGTTGCAGTTCTGACTTTGTTTCTCATTTCTGACTTTATTTCTCATAATCGTGAGATACAAACTTGTAATTGTAAGTTATGAAGTCAGAAAACTCGCAATTCTGACTTTTTCTTTAGAATTGTGAGAAACTTGAAATTCAGGTTTTTTTTCAGAATTGTGTGATATAAACTTGCAGTTGCAAGTTATAAAGGCAGAATTGTGACTTTTTTCTCTCATTTCTGACATTTTTTCCCATAATTGTAAGATACAAACCTGTAATTGCGAGTTGTGGGATATAAACACGCAATATTGTTTTTTCTCTCACAATTTTGACTTTTTTTTTTTTAGAACTGTGTGATATAAACTTGCAACTGCGAGTTATAAAGTCAACTGCAGGATATAAACAATTCTCAGAATTGGCTATTTCATAATTCTAACTTTATATATTCTAACTTTTTATATTGCAGTTCTAAGAAAAAAGAATTGAGAAAAAAAAGTCAGAATTGTGAGACAAAAAGCAATTACCATTTAAAAAAATTATTCAGTGGCAGAAACGAGTTTGCATATAAAACAATGATAGACATAAAAAATAAATAAATAAATAACTACATGAAGCTTTACTCACACTACTGTTAAAAAGTTTGGGCTCAGTAAGCTTTTATTCTTGTTTGGGGAAATTAAAAAAAAAAAGTTTATCCTAAAGGATGTTTCAAACTGATCAAAAATGAGAACAAAGACTTAAAGTACATAAAAAAATAAGCTGTACGAGTCCTGTTTTTAACACTGATAATAATAATGAATATTTTTTTAACAGCAAATCACCATATTAGAATAATTTCTTAAGGCTCATGTGACACTGAAAACTGTGTGGAAAAAGTGTAATGGCTGCTCACAATTTAGCTTTGGCAGCAAATGAATAAATTGCATATAAAAATATATTAAAAATATTACAATATTACTGTTTTATAAACGAAAAAACTCAACCACCCCAAACCTTTTAGCCATAGTGTAACTATCTGCTCTGTTGAAAATCTCAGTGCTATAAAGTGGCTGCACTGTACTGTACTAGCAGGCATAGACTGCACAATAATTGCTGCATTGTATCCGGTCGCTTAGTCACCACATATCTCTGTCAGTGTGAACAGCCATTAATAATGTTTCATATGTTTGATAAACAGCTTCATAAAGAAGCACATCAGGTTAGACGTATGCCTGTTTCTCACCTTAGCATCTGATTCATCCGACTGGTAATGAAAAATAAAGAACAAGGTGAGTAACAGTGAAAACAAAGAACAAAAAAGAAAAAAAGGTGCTAGGTAGTAGCAGAAGACTTTCACTGCGTCGTTGATTTAAACTAAATCTTGCAAAACACCCCCACACACACACACATTCATGGAATCACACATTCTTCTGTACTGCAGTATTGAATGTACAGACCTCATTGCCTTCATCATCAGTGATGGCCTGAGCAAAAGGAGACCAAAAGAAACAGAATTTTGTGTTTGTGACCCCTAACTTTTTACATATTCGCATTTGCATAAACAAACACACATCTTTGTCTAAATGGAAGAAATTTAATAACAGTTTAAAAGATCAAAATATTATGTGACCATGGACCAGTCATAAAAGTCAATTTTTTGATATTGAGATTTATACATTACCTGAAAACTAAATAAGCTTTGTATTGATGTATGGTTGTTAACATAAGAAAATATTTGGTTGAGATACAACTATTTGAAAATCTGAGAAAAAAAAATAGAGAAAATTGCCTTTAAAGTTGTCCAAATGAAGTTCTCAGCAATGTATATTACTAATCAAAAATTAAGTTTGGATACATTTATGGTAGGACATTTACAAAATATCTTCATGCAACATGATCTTTACTTAATATCCCAATGATTTTTGGCATAAAAGAAAAAGCGATAATTTTGACCTATACAATGTTTTGTTGGCTATTGCTACAAATATACCCATGCTACTTACGACTAGTTTCGTGGTCCAGGGCCACAAATATATATATTTTTTATTTTTCAAGTAAAAAATATTGAATTTTGTCAATTCACTTATGATTGGCAGGTAATTAGCTGTTAATGGACACTATCTATAGACTCTCTCAACACACCTCCTCCTCATCGTCCTCAGGCTCCTCCTCATTCTCCAGCTTGGAGTGAAAATAAAGATCAATGTTACGTGATTTAAGGATTTTACAGTATATTAAGAGCACAACACTACAAAGGGCTGATTGATATGGGTGGCATAAGGTGGTGCAAAAAGGGTACTGCAACCTAGTGAAAGTGTCTAAATACAACACCTACTAAAGCACACAAAACACACAGGGGTTAGGTTAGGGATGGTTTATCTCCAAACTACATCGCTTCACCTACCCGCTCTTCCTCAACAGTATACTATATACAAAAAAATGTATATGGTTAGCTCAGCTACCATAAACATTCACTATAAAAACACACACACACACACACACACACACACACACACACACACACACACACACACACATATCTACACAAAACTGCACACACAAATTCTGAAAAACACACTGGTGTCCAAAAATAGAAATGGCATTTTCATGTCTTCCAGCAGATGATTCACCAGAATTTCCAAAAAGATGCGGAACATTTGGATGAACTCTTGACAGATAATAAGTTCAGTTCATTGCTCACCACAAGTATATCATGAATAAAATGCCAGTAGGCCCATCATCATCAAACCGTAACCATACACTTTTTCCCAGTTTCATAGACTCACTAAAGCAGCTCGATGACGCTTTTCCATTGCGTGGTATGACTCGGCTCGGCACGACTCGGCTTTTTCTCGGCACGACTCAAAGTGGGTGGGATTAAAGATGATCATTATAGCGCCACCACCTAGTCTACTGACCACAATACAGCGTGGTCATTTGAAAAAGTTGTGTAAACAAATGATACTGCGGTGGCTGTTGCTGACTACTTAAATCTAGTGGGTTTGATGTCTCATGTCACAAACCCAGTCATGCTGGGAGTGACTATTCTCTTTGATCAATCAGTGATCTGCAGTGTTTACACATCACATTTTAGTATAAGTACGGCTTGCCTGGAACCTCAACCAAGGTGGTACTAAAAAAAAGTACCAGGTACTACACATTGTACACTACAAGTCAAAAGTTTTTGAACAGTAAGATTTTTTAAAGAAGTTTCTTCTGCTCACCAAGCCTGCATTTATTTGATCCAAAGTACAGCAAAAACAGTAACATTCTGAAATATTTTTACTATTTAAAATAACAGTTTTTTATCTGAATATATTTTAAAATGTAATTTATTCCTAAGATCGAAGCTAAATTTTCAGCATCATTACTCCAGTCTTGTCCAGTCTTGAAACATTTTTTTTTATAACAGTCGAGAACATTTTTTTCAGGATTCTTTGATGAATAGAAAGATCCAAAGATCAGCATTTATCTAAAATAAAAAGCTTTTGTTACATTATACGCTATACCATTTAAAAGCTTGGAGTCAGTATAATTTTTTCGAAGAAAGAAATGAATAGGTTTATTTAGCAACAATGCTTTAAATTAATCAAAACTGATAAAGATATTTATAATGTTACAAAAGATTTCTATTTCAGACAAATGCTATTCTTCTGAACATTCTATTTTCTATCAAAGAAATCTGAAAAAAATTCTACTCAGCTGTTTTAAACATAATAATAATAATAAAAAATGTTTTTGAGCAGCAAATAAGAATATTAGAATGATTTCTGAAGAATCACGTGACTGGACTAATGATGCCAAAAATTCAGCTTTGCAATCACAGGAATAAATTACATTTTAAAATAGATTCAAATAGAAAACATTTATTTTAAATAGTACAAATATTTTAAAATATTACTCTTAATTGTTTTGACTGGTAGCCCCCAAAAGTGGGCCATAAATTGCCATAAGCAGCATAAAAATGACACAAATTCAGGGTAAATCTGTGAATTCTAAGGTAATGTAATACTGTCTTAGATTTTTGGTCAAAAAGTTTTTTTCTTTTTTACTTTTATTTAGAAAGGAACCATTAAATTGATAAGAAGGGACAGTAAAGAAATGATTCTTTGATAATGTGACACTAAAGAATGGAGTAAAGGCTGCAGAAATCTTAATTTATATCATAATATTACTGTTTTACCTTTTTTTTTTATTAAAAAATGCATTCTAATGCTGTCAGCATACGAGAAAAATGTTAACAAACCCACACTTTTGTATGATAGTGTACCTTTTAAGGCACTACATTTTTGCTAGAAAACAAAAAAGTACTATGGTAACCAAAATTTCTTGGACATTTGAAGTGGCTTTGCCTCTGTTATATGACAATTTACCCTAGTACCACCACAGAACTTTTTTGTAATAGTGTTGCATCTGCAGCAAGTAACGTCATGTTTCACTCACCTGCTTGGCTCCCATAGATTCAAACATCTTCTCCAACATAACACGCATCTGCTGAACATTGTTCATCAACACACAGGGCTGCAGGAGAGAAAGGAAACAGCACAAGGACAGATAAAGAGATTTTTACTGTACGTTAGCAACAATTTGGTACAAATATAGTGCTTACGTATTTTTTAACACTCACCGTTTTTTCTTTCTCACAGTAAGAGGGGAAACTCTTGCTTAGAATAGCACAATACTGCAGGAGCACTTTGGTGATAGTCTGGTTTGGGGAAAAAAAGGAAAAGAAGAAACACTATTACACCTAAACGGTATGAGTAAATGAACTACACCTTGTACTGAGCTGGTAATCTGGAATGGAAGACAAATTGACGTTGCTGTTAAAAACTGATGAATTTTTCATGTGAAGATGCATTAAGTTGCTGTTTTGTACCCCTACTGTAAATAGACCTCAGTATGCTGATTACTGATTTTAAAAAAATGATACCGCGATAATGATCATGTCAGATAACTGCATTCAGTATTTAGTCACCGCCTTCACTAAAATCTAATAAAATGTAAACGCATCTCAGCTCCTACAAAACCTGTGTAGGCTTCAACAAAGATGTCTCTGCGACAGACGTCTAAGTTAAATATGACTCACAGGCTAAGAAGCAGATGGTGACGGTCTAAAGACAAACACTCTGTGTGCCAGCAGCTTATATTTCTCTTTCCTCCCATTTCTCTTTCAGTCAGGCTCTGCTTGTCTATCTTCCAGCTTCTCTGCAACTATCTTTTGAATGTAGTATATAATATGGTTTAGGTCTGTTGATCTTCACCTTGGCAAATCGTCGGTTGTACTGGGCAACCACTGCAGGATCAGGACAGTCTAATTTCTTGATGATTTCAAAGCTTTGGTTGAGCTGAGTGAAGATGTCCACAACTGAACAGGAGAATAGAGCATGCTCAGATGTCTGCTGGAACTGTAGAAAAAAAAAAAAAACAGGAAAGATGTTTCTTCAGCTACGGGAACTGTCCTGTGTCTTTGTGTGTTTATTTTATTAGGGTCCAGATGGCATAAAAATTATATGCTTTTTTTTTTTAAGAAAATTATGATTCGTTGATTTATGATTGTTGATTTTTATGGATTTTTTAAGTTTTCTTCACAAATCACATTTCATATTTCATCTTAGACATGCTCTTGCTTTAAAAATAATAATAACACTTATTTTCTAGGGGAAAAAATTGGTGCAAAATGGTTTGTGTGGTGTAAACTAATAAAAATAGATATTTTAACTATTTGAATGAATTTTGAATTTCACTCTTTGTTTATAATATCATAGTTTTAAACATGAAGTATGATTGAAAGTCTGAGTCTGAGAACAAGGCCTAAAAGGGCTGTTTCTTTTTATTTCTTTTTAAAAAGAAAATTGGCCGTTTTTTCAGAATGGATCAATTAAATTGATCAAATGGATAATAGAATATTTATAATGATACAAAATATTTCTATTTTTAGTAAATGTTGTTCTTTTGAACTTAAAAAATGTTGAGGACCAAGTCAGCATATTCAGTTTTGCCATCACAGAAAAAATTGTAACACTTTATAATAAGGTTCATTAGTTAACATTAGTTAACATGAACTATAAATGAACAATACATCTACACCATGTATTAATCTTAGTTAGTGTTAATTTCAATAAGTATTTTCACCATATATTTGATCAAATAAATGCAGCACTGGAGAGCAAAAAAGACTTCTTTCAAAAACATAGAAAGAAATTTTTTACCAACCCCCAAATTTTGAATATATATAATATATTGCAATTTTTATTTTAAAAAAAAGGATAAATAAATGAAGGCACTGTAGAAAGCATTTCTCAAAAGCATTTTTCAAAACATTTCAAATTTGCCCTTTACATAACGAAAAGAAAACGTCTGTTAATCTTAAGAAAAATTATACCCCTAACAGGAAAAAGACAGCAAGTAGCAATTTTATTTGACAAGGTATGTTTTAAAGCCTGGTAGACCAAGAACGAAGAAGCCATATATATAAGAGAGCGGACAACACAGAAAGGTTACACAGCAGTTTCTGAACCATACCCCTTCTCTTTTATCCCTCTCAAGAGCTCCATGCATAAACTCCATCGACACTTCCTCATTCTCAGCCAGCCACTGAAGAACAAATGGCAGAAACCACCTACAGATGGGAAATGAAAAAGAAATATAGAGAAACAGGAGGAGGAATATAGCAGGAGGGCAGCGAAGCAGCAAGTGGTCAAGAACATTTAAACAACAGAGGAAAGCATCAACTAGTCAATTTGGGACTGTAGGTGATGGCAGATTGCGAGTGAGAACATAAAACTTCTCAAAAGAAGAACAAACTGCAGTTTATTTGCAGTAAAGAGAGAAAAGTTTAGCCAAAGATGCTCTGAAAGAATTTTAGAAGCAGGGTGACTCACGATGGGTACTCTGGGACGGTGTCTGTGAAGGCGGGAAGGTCATGGACGTATTCGTTGTAGAGCCATTTCACTTTGAAATGCAGATTCATGTAGTCCGCACTTTTACACAATCTCAGCTTCTCATGCTCTGGAGAAACAAACAGCATGAGTCAACAGATTTAATTTCTTTTTACCTTGTCACGAATTTCACCCAGTAAACATTTACTCTTCTTCGTCTTCAACGTAGCGAACTAAGAATGAACTGCTTTTTCATCTGAAAGTCTCTAGCTGTATAGGCTAAGAAATGCATTTCACACACACACACACACACACACACACACACACACACACACTACCATTCAAAAGTTTACAGACAGTATGTTTGTAAATATATATATATATATATTACTTTTATTTAGCAAGTATGCATCAAATCGATCAAAAGAGACAGTAAAGACTTTTACATTGTTACAAAAAAATATGTGACTCTGGACCACAAAACCATGGGTCAAAATGATCATTTTTTCTTTTATACCAAAAATCATTAGGATATTAAAGAAAAGATCATGCCCCATGGAGATATTTTGTAAATTTCCTACTGTGAATTGTCAAAGCTTTATTTTTGATTGGTAATATGCATTGCTAAGAACTTCATTTGGACAATTTTAAAGGCGATTTTCTCAGTATTTCGATTTGCACCCTCAGCTTTCAGATAATTTCAATAAAAAAAATGTAACCTTATGACTGGTTTTGTGGTCCATGGTCACATATATATATATTTTAAATAAATGAGTGTTCTTTTGAATTTTATATTCAGACTTTCTTCAAAAACACAAAAAATCTTACCAACCCACATACTTTTTTTTTTTTTTTTTTTACAATAGTGTACATGTGCACACACAGACTCTAACAAAGGCTTAACCATATGTCTTACCAGCATAAAAATCAAGTCTGCGAATATGGAATGTGGCAGGTGCTAAAATCAAGAAAACAAGGCAGGAGAGAATGGAGAGATGAAGAACACTTGAGAAAGAATGGAAAGAAGTGCAGGTGTGCAATGAAAGGAGTGGTTTTAGAAGAAAAGGATACTGGCATCAAAAGGAAAACATAATTTTTTCAATGAGGAGTCTAACTCTAGTTTGCTCCTACTTGGAAGATCTAAAAGAAAACCAGTGTGTTCTATTCTCTAACTCTGCTGTAAAAATGAGAGAGTGAGGACTCAAAAACAAAAAGAGTGCTTTGAACCTTTAAAGGGGTTTTATCAAAAAACAGGATTTGATTTGCTCTTTTGAAATGAAACCTTAACAATGCAATGATCCCTCCCCTGCCCACTCTAAAAATGATTAAAATGAAACTGCAAATTAAGTCGTTCATGTGCATAGCACAATAATACAACACTAGCCATATTTATTATTCAGTACTCAGCTACTTGGCCCACACAAGTCTTGTGACATAATAAGGCAGATATTGTACTTAATCACCCTAACTGTGCTAACATTCCACTTGGTATCAAAGCTATAGAAGTGATCGTTAAAGGAAACCCCGGATATTAAGACTTGTAAGGCTAAATACAGGTGTGTGCCAAAAAATTAGAATATCAAGGAAAAGTCCATTTATTTCAATATTTTGTTTCAAATAGTGAAACTTGTATGTTGTATTAGTTCACTACACACAAAGTGAAATATTTCAAGCCTTTATTTGTTTCAATTTTGATGATTATGGATTAAAGACAAAAAAAAAAAAATCCAGTATTTCACAAAATTAGAATATTTCATGTGACCAATAAAAAAAATATCTTAAACACGTTGGCCTTCTGAAAAGTGTGTTAATGTACTGTATTATGTCCTCAGTACTTTGTTGGGCCTCCTTTTGCACTAATTACAGCATCAAGGCGGCGTGGCATGGAGGCGATCAGCCTTTGACACAGTTGAGGTGTTATGGTAGCCCAAGTTACTTTGATACTGGCCTTCAGCTCATCTGCATTTCGGGGTCTCTGTTCCCTCATCTTCCTTTTGACAATACCCCATTGATTTTCAATGGGGTTTAAATCAGGTGAGTTTGCCGGCCAATCAAGTACAGTTATTCCATGGTTATTAAACCAGGTACTGGTAGTTTTGGCTTTGTGGACAGGTGCCAAATCCTGCTGGAAAATAAAATCATCATCTCCAAATGCTTGTCGGCAGCAGGAAGCATGAAGTGCTCTAAGATTTTCTGGTAGACATCTGCATTGACTGTGGACTTTATAAAAGACAATGGACCCACACCAGCAGATGACATGGCTCCACAAACCATCACTGACTGTGGAAATTTCACAGTGGACTTTAAGCAGCTTGGCTTTTGTGCTTCTCCGGTCTTCCACCAGACTCTGGGACCTTGATTTCCAAATTACATTGGAACCACTGGGCAACAGACCAGTACTTTTTCTCCTTAGCCCAGCACAGACGCTTCTGACATTGTTTTTGGTTCAGGAGTGGCTTGACGCATGGAATTCTCCAGCTGTAGCCCATGTCATGCAGACATCTGTATGTGGTGGTTCTTGATGCACTGACACCAACCTCGGTCCACTCCTTATGAAGCTCCCCCAGATTTCTGAACCGCCCTTGCTTGACAATCCTCTCAAGGCTACTGTCATCCCTGTCACTTGTGCACCTTTTCCGGCCACATTTTTCCCTTCCTCTAAACACTCTGGTAATATACTTCAATACTGCACTCTGTGAGCATCCAGCTTCTTTTGCAATTGCCTTTTGAGACTTTTCCTCCTTATGGAGGGTGTCAATAATGGTCTTCTGCACCACCGTCAAGTCAGCAGTCTTCCCCATGATTCTGAAGCCTACTAAGCCAGACTGAGACAATTTAAAGGCTGCGGAAACCTTTGCAGGTGTTTTGTGTTAATTAGCTAACTAGATTGGGACACAGGGAGCCTACAATGTTGTCATGATATTCTAATTTTGTGAAATACTGGATTTTTTTTTTATGTTTAATCCATAATCATTAAAACTGAAACAAATAAAGGCTTGAAATATTTCACTTTGTGTGTAGTGAACTAATATAACATACAAGTTTCACTTTTTGAAACAAATTATTGAAATAAATGGACTTTCCCTTGATATTCTATTTTTTTTTGGCACATACCTGCATAATGTAAATTATGTCTTTTACTGAAACATGTGGTAGAAAAACTATGAAATAGTTATGCTATTTAGAAAATCCACATTGTTTTATACATATTTTGGACTTATATTAAGCCATACAAGTCCTAATACCCAGGGATCCCTTTAAAAGATGTGGCAGTGCCTAATTACAACTCACAATTACAACTACAAATTCACTTTTGAGAAATTGCTTCTCAAAGGTACAGTAGTAAAAACAGCTTGATTAATTCGAGGGTCAAAGAACTGCTGTTGGAATATGCTCATGCAAACTAATCTATGTGCAAAGAAATGTTAATTAATATAAAAAAAGCTGGTCATTTGCATCTGGTAGCTTGTATCTATAACAAGAAATTTACGCCCAAGTTCACACTCTCATTACTCCAAAAGACCTTATAGCACTATGACCTTTACCATTCTTCCAATGTTTGTAGATGATATGATTAAGAACTGAAGACAGACACAGATGAAAAAAAGAAAGATGGAATGATGAGTATTCTCAAATAAATTTATAGTGAACACAAACAAACTTTAAGGGCACACACACTTCCCATACATATAATTGTGTATTTCTTCATACCTTCCAGTGCATACTTCATGTCCTGAGCAAAGAGTGACCACATGACCTCAGCACTGACCTTCCCCACATTCAGCTCCTGAGGAAACCTGCACAGGACACACCAGAATAAATAGAACTCAAAGTATTTTTTTTTATTATATGTGTGTGTGATACTGTATTTGTGCAGTGACTGACTGATTTATGATTGAGCTGTAGGAGTTCCTGTCCTCCTCTATGATGGAAACTATTAAGGTAATGAGTTTGGGCCAGAAGTCCAAATTCTGTACGCTTGGTCCTGGTTCCTCTACAGCAGCATTTTCCTCCTCTTTCTCATCCTTCTTGTCTTCCTCTTCTTCATTCTCTTCTCCCTCTTCTTTCTTTTCTTGTGGTTTCTGTTGTATAGAACAATTGTATGATATAGAAAACACTGGGATGATAGAATGAATAAACAACAGATAAATGGATAGATGGATAAAGATAGATAATCAATAGATATAAAGACAGAATAACAGATCTGATATAGAAAGAGAGACAGAGAAAGACAGAATGACAAAAACAAAACAACAGATAGAATGACAAAATGAGAGATAGAATAACAGACAGATATAGAAAGATAAAATTGCATGATAATGCAAAAAAATGACAAAATGAGAGAATGAGAAAGAGATATAGATATAGAAACAGAAAAACACAGATAGAATGACAGACAAAATGACAGAATGATAGAACGATGAATAGAAAGAAAGATAGAACGATAGAAAGATAAAGATAGAATGACAGATAGATGATGGATATAACGATAAAACGATAAATGTAATTGAATGATAGAATGATAGGACGATAAGACAGAATGATAAATATAGATAGAATGATAGATAGATGATAGAGATAACGATTGAATAAATGAATAAAATAAACAAACATAGTATGTTAGAACGATAGATAAAACAATAGATCGACAGACAGACAGATAGAACGCTAAAACAATGAATAGACAGAACGATAGACAGAACGATAGATATAGACAGAAAGATATAGAGATGATGGATATAGCGATCAAACGTTGAAACGATAAATGTAACTGAACGAAAGAATGATAAAACGATAGATAATGACAGAATGATAGACAGATATAGATAGAATGACAGATAGATGAGAGACAGATATAACGATAGAACGATAAACAGAGCGATAGAACGATAGATAGATAGATACAGATAGAACACTGGAATGACAGAATAACTGATAGAACGATGTATAGATAGACAGATACATAGAACGGTAGAATGATAGAACAATGATATTTAGATATAGAAAGAATGTCAGACAGACAAACAGACTGATAGAATAATGAATAGAAAGACAGATAGAATGATAGACAGAACGATATATAGAAATAGATAGAATGATAGATGATATAACGATAGAACGATACATGATGCAGAACGATAGAATGATAGATATAACGATAGAATGATAGAATAATAGACAGAATGATAGATAGATAGATAGATAGATAGATAGATAGATAGAATGGTAGAACGACAGAATAGAACGATAGATAGAAAGACAGAATGACAGAATGATAAATAGATATAGATAAAACGACAGACATATAGACAGACAGAACTACAGAACAATGAATAGATAGAAAGACAGATAGAATAATAGACAGAACGATATATAGAATTAGATAGAATGATAAATGATGATATAACGATAGATGTAACAGAACAATAGAATAATAGACAGAATGATAGACAGATAATAGATATAACACTAGAACAATATATATAACAGAATGATAGAACGATAGATACAATGATAAACAGAACGAAAGATTGACAGACAGACAGAAGGACAGATAGAATGACAATGATAGACAAATAGATAGAATGATAGAGTCTATTGCAGAAACTCATAATTATACTGATGATTCATGGGCCTGACCTTTATGAACAAACGTGGTCTCTATGGTAACAGATAAATTCTATAAAATATTACTCATTTCAGGCTGATGTCCCAGGTTGAAATGCTGGAATCCCCCATGAGAAATTCAACCTCTAATAATGACATAATCTAAACAGAGATATCCAAACTAACTGTCAAACATGAGTGTAAGCATCCCCATCTGTGTGTGTATGCAAACACACACCTGTGCATGACGTGAAAGTGTTTACTCACAGGCTCCACGGCCGGCTGGAACTGTCTGTTGTACAGCTCTTGGCAGTTGTTAAAGATGTACTCATATGTGGAGTTGAGACATGCTTTTACACAGTCTCTGACCACATGAGCGGCACGCGGGGGAGACTGCAGTTCCAGAACCTGGACAAAGGGGGCACCACAGAAGACAAGAACGTGTCTATATAAAAACAATGTAACACCCGCTAACAAATCAATAGTGACTAATCTCCGTTATGAAAGGCCGCACAAAAGCCTCTCTCTTTCAGCACAAAGAAATCAATCTTCATCTCAAACCTTCTATTATCCTTTTCTACTGTATGAACTCAGGCAGACAGAAATGACGGAGCGTTTACTCAAGACTATATAAAACACAATTGAATTACTCATCTCTATAGGATCTGTCACTCAATATATGTATTACAAATAAGACCCACAACATTGTATCTTCCAAACACTTTATGGAGGGCACTACAGCATGCTCATGCTTGATCTGTTTTAGACAGACATTATCTTACCTTCAGTCTGAAGAATGTAATGCTAGTCAGCAAATCCACTGTGGATTTAAGATCTGCTAGACGTGGCTTACTGCTGGCTGGGAAATTATTCTGGAGATCAAAGGGACAGAATGAAGATCACAGGAAGCTTGAGTGAGAAGCACAGGATACTTGAGGAGAAGTAACAAACATGAACAACGGATCACTTATATATGCACATAAACAAAAAGTTTACTGTTCAAGTATACAGTGTTATAAAATGTATACATGCTAGCCACTCTCAAAACCAGTTGAAAATCACACATATAGACCTATATACGTACTACGTCAAAAGTTTTTGAACCGTAAGATTTTTTTTATGTTTTTTAAAGAAGTCTCTTTACCAAGCCTACATTTATTTTTTATTATCATTTTTTAATTGTCAACAAATATACTATTTACAGGTGATACATCAAAGGCCAACAAAACTTACATGACAGTAAACATGATTTGTGTGTGCGTGTTTGAAATATTTTTACTAAAATTATAGAAATTACATTTTTTTTTAGCAAGGATACTTTAAATTGATCAAAAGTGATGATAAAGACATTCACAATGTTATAAAAGGTTTCTAAGTCTTCTAAAATTTTACTCAGCTATTTTCAACATAATAAATGTTTTTTAAGCAGCAAATCAGAATATAAGAATGATTTCTGAAGAATCACGTGACTGAAGTATGCAAAAAAGCTTCGAATCATATGAATAAATTACATTTTAAAATATATTAAAATAGAAAACTGTTATTTTAAATAGTAAAAAAAATCTAATTTTTTCCTGTTTTTGCTGTACTTTGAATCAAATAAATGCAGACTTGGTGAGCAGAAGAGACTTCTTTTGACTGGTAGTGTAACTTTTTGGGTATGTATGTATTGATTTTGGCCTAAATTGTATGTAAAATTTAGAAAAATTAAAAGTTCAAACTCACTGGCAAATCAGGATTTGTGCAGGAGTTGTGAAACATTCACATTTTACAAATAGGTATGTGGATGAGTGGATGACTATCTGTTCTTTTTTAAATAAAGGTCACATTAAAACTTGAAATAATGTTTAAAATACTGTTAAGTAATGTTTTGAATACTTAAAATGATGTCTTCAATCATTTTTACAAATATACCCTTTATATATAAACTATATTGTTTTACACTTGTCCATTAACCCACTTTCCATCATAAAACCATAAAAATCTATTTTTATTATTATGAATTAATAATAAGAAGAATTATAGCAGTAGTAATAATAACAACAACAACAACAACAACAACAACAATAATAGTAAAAATGAGATGCTAGCCCAAAGCTCCAGCATACTTGTGTCCCTACAGTAAACAAGCAGTTTAAAATACAATTTTAGAAAAATATACACATTACATAAATACTGAAATGTTACATAAAGATTAATGACTTAAAAGGCTTTATTCAGTCCCTCCAGTTTTTCGCGATTCTGCGATCGCTGAATTTAATGCAAAATCAACAAAATGTCGCATTTTTTTGCGATCCTGCATAATTTGTCATTTAACCGCAAAATAATCGCAAAAAATGGTTATTCAAATATTTCAATAATAAAAAGATTTTTATAATATATATATATATAATATATATATATATATATATATATATATATATATATATATATATATCTATCATGTTGATAAAGACGCTGCTCACGTGATGTCTGTGAGCTGTCTGTCTGCAGGCTCGCAAGATCGATGTCCCGGGGGCTATTGTGTTTTTCAGTCGAGCTACCAAAATGTTTC